>NC_091128.1:135944321-136244321 GCF_040183065.1 Periplaneta americana
CTGGTTGGGAGAAGTTACCTTGTTGACATTTTCAGGAGTTTTCCCTCAACCCATTAGGGGAGAGTCGGGTAGTATCGGACATCGGGTAGTATCGGACAGTGAGTTTCTTTCATGTACCACCATATGGTGGTACCTGAATGACATAGTTACGTTTCTCTATGCGACATCACAGAAACGTAACCATGTCAATCAGGTACTATCATCGTGTGGCAGATGAAAGAAACTCACTGTCCGATATTACCCGCTGTCCGATACTACCCGACTCTCCCCTAAAGGAAAATGCCGGGTAACTTTCGGCGATGAACTCTGGATTCATTTCGCTGGCATTTCACTTTCATTTCACTAAGACCCTAGATAACCGTCGCAGTTTATAAAGTGTCGTAAAATAAACTAACTAAAAAAAGACAATGCACAGTGAGCCAGAATCTCAATCTAGCTGAAAAAAAAAAACTGTATTTTTCAAAGTTATTGAAGTTGATGTTTCTACACTGTAAACACTAACACTAACAGAAATAATTCTCCTTAAAATTTATGACTGGTTTACAACCAATAAACTAGCATTAAACACTAATGGAACTAACATAATTCAATTTAAAACCACTTCAAATTTAATCTCTGAAACATTGGACACAACTATCAACAATATACCTCTACTAGAAACATCAACAACCCAATTTCTTGGTTTGCATATTAATAATACAATAAATTGGAAAAATCATATCAAAGAAATAACCCCCAAACTTAGCTCAGCATGCTTCGCAATTAGGTCGTTACAACAATTTCTAAACAGCAGTATCTTAAAGACAATATATTTTGCCTATTTTCATTCCATTATGCCCTACGGAATAATATTTTGGGGAAATTCTGTAGATAGAAAAATATATTCTTATTACAAAAAAGAGCCATTAGAATAGTTGGAGCAAAGGCTAGAGAATCATGTAGATTATTTTTAAAAAAATTAGAGATTCTAACCTTAACAAATCAATAGATATACTCTACAATAAATTTCCTCTTATATAATAAAGAAAATTTTCCAACTAATTCAGCCATATATAGTATAAATACCCGCAGAAAGAATGATTTTCATACGCCATCATCAAATTTATCATGCTATCAAAGGGGAGTATGTTACATGGCGATAAAAATGTTCAATAATCTTCCTGAAAGCATTAAGAATCATAGCCAAAACCCTGCATTATTTAAGGTAAAAGTAAAAAATTACTTAATATCTCACACTTTCTATTCTGTAGATGAATTCTTCACATTTCACAGTACTGTGTAAATATTTTAATACTATTAAATGGTAAACATATTATATTGTATAAAATATTATTGTTATTAAGGTATTAATTCTGTACATATTTCATATTTGCATTTTATATGTATTGCATTTATATTTAAACGTAAGAATTGGACATGTTCTTTATTCTATGCTATAAAGCAAATGTAAGAATACTATGGAACGAATAAATCTACCTACCTACCCACCCACCCAGCCATCCGTCCGTCCGTCCGTCCGTCCGTCCGTCCGTCCGTCCGTCCATCCATCCATCCATCCATCCATCCATCCATCCATCCATCCATCCATCCATCCATCCATCCATCCATCCATCCATCCATCCATCCATCCATCCATCCATCCATCCATCCATCCATCCATCCATCCATCCATCCATCCATCCATCCATCTATCTATCTATCTATCTATCTATCTATCTATCTATCTATCTATCTATCTATCTATCTATCTATCTATCTATCTATCTATCTATCTATCTAACCAGATGTCTGCATTTCAGAAATCCACGACGCAGAAAGGGATTCTGAAACATTAATAACAGTAAATACATAGCGGAAGTTGGTGACAGACGAACACCCTGGGAGTCTACAGTTATGCGTTGGAGCGATGCAAAGGAAAATCGTTCTGTGTTGTTCTTAAGCAAAATATTTTTTTAAATTCCACGTGGAAAGTCTATCCAAAGGTATGTACTTTGGTTTATATGAAGTTTAATAAATTCATTCCATGTTAATACTGTAAGCAAATAAATAATGATAAATAATAAAGTAATAAATGACAAATAAAAAAAATATATATATTATAATTTATTAAAAATATGTGTATCCAATAATATCTTTTCTCAAATTTTTATCCCGTCATGTAATGTTCGCCGGTAATTATATGCTGGAGATTAGGTCTCAAGGTAATTAATTTGTGTTGACACACAAAAAAGAAGTTCTCAGAAGTGATGGACCATTAGCATGGCCTCCGCGTTCACCTGACCTGACACTTTGCGATTTTTTCCTCAGGAGTGCTATGAAGGAAGCTGTTTACGATACGCAAGTTGAAAATGAATAAATCTTAATACAACGCATAATGGTTGCAGCAGAAATCATAGAAACCAATTCTGGAATCGTCCAAAGAGCACGCCAATCTTTATTGCGTCGCTGTGTTACTTGTCACAGGATTAACGGTGTTGTGTTTGAAAATTTGTTAAGACATGCTGTGTAATAATATTGTACACGCATTTATAGGTCATTCGTTATCTCGTGAAACCAAATGCTTGGGTGCGCCGTAGCATTTAGTAATAACACAGTCTACTATATACAGTCACGAAGCTTGGGATGATTTTTTGCCAACGAGTTTCATTTCTCGCGATAGTTGCTAGCCGCTTGGAGCGCTGTGAGTACTAGGAACAATAGACTGTGTCACTGCCATCGTGATATCTAACACAGGCCGTAAGGCGGGCCATGTGACTCGCTTAACCCGATGACGAAGGGCGGCGCTTCAACCATATAAATTAATTGGAATGCATAAAGAGTAACATATATTTCTATAAAATGTAGTGTAATTGCATTAATAACTTTTAAAACAATGATTAGGGGACACTTCAGACATAATTCCTTGCGAGTTAAGGTGTAATATTATTTTTGGTGTGAAAATTACGTTGTTCGTATGTCTGATACCTGCCTTTATTTCGATTAAATATTGCGAAATTCTTGTACATTCATTTATGCACGATTCAATAATTTTCAGTTGCACCGCACGAATATTTAGATATGTTGAAATTATAGGTTATGTTTACTCTACCAGATGCCCCTTTCTGTCTAATTTTAGTAGTCTCCAATGCCCTGTCACTACATATGTATGTTATGTCATATGGATATTATAGGTTATGTTTACTATATTTAACTTATATTCCTATATTCGCAATTATACATTATAATTAAACATAATGTCATGTATGACACCCGTCACATTCTATTTGTCTGTATTTTAATATTACAATTGAGTACTGAATTATTGTATTTATGTACTACCTAAGAGACGAAGTAACACAATCGTACGTACACTAATTTCATAGGAGTGGTATGGTAAATTTTCTGTCTACAATTAAGGAAGGTAGATGTGCTAAATTAAAATCACAATATAAATTCGTTTTTATTGAACCTCAAAATAGTTTCAGTTCTAAATTTGAAATGTTGACGCGAATAGATTATGTTAACATGTAAAATTCTCTTCACATTAAAATAACACAGTTTTGTAATTACTTCAGCAACATATTATGCAACAAGAAGTAAACGGAACTTATAGACAAATTACACTAAATAAAGCTTAGCAATGATAAGCAATAAAGTTATAATATAATATTTCACTGAGCTCCATACACTGAAATAGAAAACCCGAACAAACATTACGGCCTGGTCTAGATCGAAAAAGCATTGACTGTGCCGTATTTCGCATTTTTGTGAAAAGCTATGTAAACTGTGAAATGTTCGTTATCGGTTGTAATAAATGTAAATGGCTAAAATACAATAATAATAATAATAATAATAATAATAATAATAATAATAATAATAATAATAATAATAATAATAATAATAATAATATGGGACAAGGAGACGTTTGTAGTACTATAAATTGTAAGAAAAATAGGTTAGAGTTATCCTTCTTCCGAAAGATCAAGGAAGGCGAGTTTATAGACTATAATATATATTTTATGAAAATAATATATACACTTTATGTATTTCATATTTCAATAGTGGAAGGAAGGTGTTAATTTTTTCAAAAGAACACGATATCGAAAGTACAATACATTTTATCGTCTGCTAGGGAAAGAGTCTGTGATGAGGCGATAGTAGCGATCCTGGTGGTGAGCAACTATCTATGGATGCATATTTCAACTGTCTATGTTTGCATATTTTTGCTTTTGCTGATGATGTAGCTGTATTTGCACGGAATGTGTCATCCTTAGATGATGTCCTCAAACAGATACATAATGAGACAAATGCTTCAAATTTAAATATTAACAGAACAAAGACAAAGTTTATGAATAACATAACCACGAGAGACAATACTGTAAAAACTGTTGTCTTAAATGAGGTTACTTTTGAGAAAGTGTCAAGGTTCCGATATCTCGGCTGGATAGTCACCGAGGATAACAACATATTAACTGAGATCAAGGATAAAATAGCCATTGGTAATCGATGCCTCAGAGCATTAGATAAAATTATAAGAACCAGATATATCTAAAAAAAAATGAATGTGAGGATTTATAAAACAATTATTAAACCTACGGTGACTTTTGGAAGCGAAACCTGGACTCTACCTGAACGAGCAATAACCATCTTAAATACGTGGGAAAGGAAAATTTTAAGAAACATTTACGGCCCTATTTATGATAAGGGAGAGTGGAGAATTAGGACCAATTCTGAACTACAAAAACTATATAAAGATCGAAGTATTGTCACCGATATAAAAATTAGACGACTGGAGTGGCTGGGCCACATTATCAGAATGGACAATAATAATATTCCTAAAAGATTACTAGATGCCACGCTAAGTGGTAAAAGAAGAGTAGGAAGACCTAAACTACGATGGTGGGATGATGTTCAGGATGATCTAGTTAAAGCAGGAATTAAGAGATGGAGACGGAGAGCCCTAGAGAGGGAAGATTGGGCGGCAATTTTTAAGGTCAAGGCTAAACTAAAAGGGCTGTATGACCACAGATGATGATGATGTTTGCATATTTAGTAAGTATTAAGCTTCGTGACTGTACATACTAGACTGTGGTAATAACCTAATTGTTGGGGGGGGGGGGGTGTACGCGGGCTACGATTAGAAGGGTAACGAGGGAGGGAAGCTTCTCAGTCCACTTTCTTCTTCCCCTGACGCGTAGACAGGTTTCAAGAGATACCGAATGGCCTATAATAGTAATAAAAACAAGGTCTTGTGATTTCACAAAAAATGAAATTTGAAAATTGACGCATATAGCATCGTAACAAGCCTGTGCGATCACCGTTCCCAGCCTCAAAATACTTTATTTTGAACATACTTTTCATTCTTAAATTTTCTGCAAAGAGTTTTTTCACACTCTGTATATCAAATTCAACATGGTTAATTTTTGAGCGAGTTACAGTAACCTTTCATCCTCGCAAACAAGTCCGATTTTTGGGCTGTCACCCTTCGGCGCCTAAGCTTGGAGGATCCTTATTAATGTCACCAGAACTAGACAAGGTTTGGCTAAGAATATACAAAGTCATAACATGGTGACTGTGAAATTCAAGATAAACTAGTGGCTTGTGCAGCATTTCTGCAAACTAAGTTCATTAGACGTTCAAATAAACATTTTTCAGATTTATTGTCAATGAAGAATACCAGACATTCTGAAAGTTATTTGCTTTCATAATAATGAAACATACTCCCTCTGAATGGTTTTTTTATGCCAAATACTTTTTCTTGAATCTATACACCTTCAGGTTTTTTAGTTTGAACGCGAAAACGCAAGTAACAATGTCAGGACGATCAGTGGGTTTGTCATGTGGGAGTAAAGCAGTATAAAAATAGCTATTTCAGGTCATTGCGGATTGTAGGTGAAAGTTAAAAAAAATGTCAAGTTTGCTATGCTTTCGAACAATAGACATAGCATCTTGGTATAGCTGCTGCATGTTTCGTAAACTACCTTGAAATGTAGATGGTAAAATCATTTTATCCTGCTAAGAGATATTGCTGAAATGATCGGGAGACTACAAAATTATGTACATCTCTTTTTTTTATCAGTAAGTAATACCTTTTGCTCTTTTCTTAGGAACTGTAATTTTTGCGCTCTCTCGAGCCAATACTGAAGAGAAAGACGCATATAAATATCTACACCACACCGCCATTAAGTATATGAAAAAGACCCAACCCCACTTGAATAATAACTATAAAAATATTTGATTTTTAGTAACATTATTATCTTACGTAATTTTTTTAAGTTATATATACTATACAGCCGCCACTCAGTAAATTAAAGAAATGAAGATCTAATTTAAGATATTCTCTACAGCTTCTTAAATAACCCCAAAACGTTTCACTTTTATATCATCAATATAGCATTAATAGGTATAATGAATAAAAAATAGTCAGGTCATGGTATTAACTATAATAATATTTCATTTCTAATGGTAATAATGTCATCAAACCACCTCAAATTTTGTATATTTAATGTCCAATACACAGCTGTACTCAGAAAATTACATACCGCAGAATCAGACCTGTGAATTATTTTTAGTAAGTTTTGAAGATTTTAATAGCCAATGAATGTGAGCTCTAAATATATCAGCAATCCTGCAGGTCATGGCCTTGGTGTAATATCCTATTGTTTATTGTAGTGTGTTTGTGTTTTGTTTTGTTCTGAAAAGCCATATTTCTCAGAACTGACGACAGATGGATTTTGAAAAATAGGAAAATGGTGTAGGAAAATTGATATTTCACTGAAAACTGCTATTTTTCTGAAAAACTTTGGGTTCCAAGCTTCAAAATGAGGGGTCATTTATTAAAATCCGTTCAGCCATTTTCCCATAATTTCCATTACCAGTTCAAATTATATATATATAGATATGCACGGTACTATGTTTGAACTTTGCTACTTGTGAGGGGAGTAATAATGAAATTTCAAGATGGTACAGATGCAGCGGACCTCCGCAGCTGCAGTTTCTTAAGCAGTGTGGCATGGCATAGTCACTCAATAAATGCTTCCACTCGAAGAGAAGACCAGTTTTTGTTAGACTTTCGTAACTAAGGTTCTGAGATTTTAACCTTCACAGGACCTTGACGTCACAACACCGTTCCACAAAATTACATTATAAATTACAAAAAATTATAGTGGTTATCCCTGCCCTAAGTTACGTACTACATTCACACAACTTAAAAGTCAGTTACATGACACGTGATAACACTGATTAGAGAACATTTCTTATGCTTCACGAACATACTACAACTCTACTATACATTTAGTAAAAATCCAACATACGCACTTACGCGCAAAGTATAGAACTGTAACATAGTAATGTAAAACCCATTATACAGCATTACACGACTATGACGCGCATATCCTTAATGTGGGTTAGAATAATCCTGCCTTGGATACAGATGTTTGTTCAGTTCAAGGCAATTTCCTGTGTCATTTTAGGTAGAGCTGCTGATTCTTACGTCAATAGAGTTCCGCGATGTGTTTTTCCAGTGTGAAGGTAAGTGAAAAAATGAAAATCCTTGGCACTGTGAAGTAGAAGGGGATCACACCCAACAAACACGTCAATATTAAATTAAGCATATGTATTGAAAACTCAAGAATTTAGCCTTTGTTTAGGGAGGTATGTACACCATTCGCTAGTATAAATTTAGTAAATTCAAAATTTAATTTTTATATATCCTGAATTAATATTGCGCTGGAATTTAGTATAGGGATTAGACAATATTTCTAGATTAATAAACAATTTTCATAATCAAAACAAACTTGTACTGTTAAGGGTAATTATATTATTAAATTGAGGGATGCAATTTGTACAGGAATAGTTTTGCTGGTATCTTGCACAATTTTGAATATTTTTTTCTACGGTTTATTCTCTATTTTATTCATAATGAATGTTTTAGTAAATCCTACCATTATCAGGTGAGTATAAAACTGATTTTTTAATTTTCTTTACAATGAATTGCAAAATTGAATTGTTTTTACAATAAGAATTATTACTAATGAAAAAAGAACTTTAATTGAAAAAACAGTGCTAAAGGGAAGGTATAAGCTGTAGTATGAAATAGATTATGCAAAATTTAATGAATTTATCTAAAAGTAAAAAAAAAATGATGTAGAAGTTATGAGGAAAACAGATTTGGAAAACTTAAGTTACAGGAAATGGCCGGCAAACTTAGCCTACAGAAGATGAGACGTTTTATCCGTATTCAATGGCGAAGACGATTTACACAGTCTCAGTTTTAGATCATAATTATAAAAGTATTAGAGATATTTAAACATTTTTTTTTTCACGACACTATAGAGGAAAGTCCATTCAACAAAAAAGAAAAAAAAATCATTTTTTGATTTCCGAAAGTTTATATGCCCCCTTAATGAACACAATATTCAATAAGTCAGAGAGAAGAATGTGAGCAGTTCTTCAGACTTTATAAAGTCTCAAAATAAAAATGTTTAATTGAAACATTATTACTTACTTACTGGTTTTTAAGAACTCGGAGGTTCATTCCTGCCCTCACATAAGCCCGTCATTGGTCCCTATCCTGAGCAAGATTAATCTAGTCTCTATCATCATATCCCACCTCTCTCAAATCCATTTTAATATTATCCTCCCATCTACGTCTCGGCCTCCCCTAAGATCTTTTCCCCTCCGGCCTTCCAACTAACACTCTATATGCATTTCTGAATTCGCCCATACGTGCTACGTGCCCTGCCCATATCAAATGTCTGGATTTAATGTTCCTAATTATGTCAGGTGAAGAATACATGCGTGGAGTTCTGTGTTGTGTAACTTTCTCCATTCTCCTGTAACTTCATCCCTCTTATCCCCAAATATTTTCCGAAGCACCTCATTCTCAAACAGCCTTAACCTATGTTCCTCTCTCAAAGTGAGAGTATTATTATTATTATTATTATTATTGGGATAACTACAATTATATACGGAGTGAACCGTAAGTAATGTCATTAATTTCAGGAGGTTATTCTTTGAGACATTTCAAGTAAAAAAGTTTAATACAATTTTACTCGCACTGCTTCCTTTGCGGGATAAAAATTGTTTTATATTAAACATTTCATACCGTGTTTTGGAAAAGCCATTAATTGAATTCCCAACATGTTCAATCAATTTAAAAGAGCAGTGTATTATGATAATAAATGATTGAAAGAATTTTAGTTTTCTCCCATGTGCAGAAATTTCACCCTTACAAATGTAACTTTTCTTCATGAAAATAAATTTTACACTGTTATATTTTGTTCGGATCATACTTCTGCACATTTGAAGGATAAAAATAATATTCTTTCAATCATTTATTATCATATGCACTGCTCTCTTAAATTGACTGAGCGTATTGAGGAATGGCTTTTCCAAAACACGCTATGAAATGTTTTACATAAAATAATTTGTATCTCGAAAAGGAAGCAATAACGAGCAAAATTATATGTCACTTTTTTATTTGGAATATCTCAAGAATAATCCCCTGAAATTAGTGACATTACTTACGGTTCACCCTATACATACCATTTTTTATTTCCAAAAATTTTACTGCTGTAAGCTGTACCTAACCCCTTAAGAAGAATTGATGTGCACTGATAGAAAAATAGATAGGTAGCTTTCTAAAAGACCATAACTCAAATAACTGAATAGGAAAAAACCTGTAACTTATGTCGAATAATATGCTGTACTAACTGGTGAATAACAAGGGTATTAGATCTTTTTAGAAATCTCAATAACTTTCATGTGTCATGTAAGTTTTTTTTTACTTCGATACATTAACTTCTCTACGATTACTTGCACTCTACCAAGGTCACACGAATACGTTTATCGTCAAATTATATATAGTAAATCATTGGTACAGATGGACGAATAAAACCGTTAAGAATAATTTTTTTTCGATAATCAAGAAATAAAAATATGCACATATTAAGAATGTCATTGACGTCATGTTTATTGAAGAACACGGTCCATAACGCAATCAAACCTTCGAGATTTGCATATAACTGTTAACTGTTTTAAGGGCGTTTTTATTACACAATTTCATCTGGTAATATAGAGCTTCGATTTCGAACGTCATTAACTCGGGTTCGAATCATAAAGAGATCAAAAGAATCTGAGATCATCCCATCATAACCCATAGTCACCTATACTCCAAATGGAGAAAATAACGAGATGCTACTAAAGTGTATCATCTCCGAATATATGCGCACAGTTCCTGCGGTGGTTGAGTGGTCAGACCTTCAGCCGGTCAGGGTTCGAGTCCCGGTTAGGACTGAGATATATCATTTCATAGTGAGACTTTATTCCTGAATGTCAAATGAACAATATGAACTACAATCTTTGAAACGTCTAAAATAGAAGCATTTTATATTTTTTTTATGAGAAGTCAAATTTTTAATGTTTTTAGGTAAAAAAGAGTTTAAAAATAAACTATAAATGTTACAGAAATGGTTGTAGTTCATCTTGTTCACAAGTATGAAAGACAGTTGCATGCAACATTTTACTGCGATATCTTAAAAACTTAGCGAGTTACCACAAAAACGGTTTTGAAAAATACAAGTTACAGAAAATGAGCGTTAAACATAGCTTATGTGTGTAGAGCTAAATAAGCTTTCGCACGTACAGGGACATAATTTTATTTTTACTTGCATTTTTATTGTACCTGCATTTCTGACTGTACTTCACTCTCACCCCTTCACTAATGTCCTTGCTCCCGTCAGACACACAAAATTACGGCCGCTGTTGCATTCGAAGTCTTCAAGCAGTGAAGTAAACACTGCAGAGTATAGTGTGTTTCATAAATATGATTGCGTTTTCTATAGAAGAAAGAACCTATATTAATAATATCGTACTAAAAAATTATATTCAAGAAACGATAAATTAAATTTCAGAAAATATGCTTCAAAATGTTTTTAATAATATGCATAAAGAATTGAAGCCTGCATTGTAATGAACGGCAACCATTTTCAGCAACTTGTTTAAAAATTCAGATTAGCTTTTTTTGAATTGAGGTGGCTAGAAGCAAAGGAATGCTAGTGACATTTGTAATAACATGAGTTAAGTGCATCCAGTGTAAGCAAAAGTAGCTAAAATTTTAGTGGCAAAGGGATATTTTAATCGCATCACACATTAAAATTTAAATACAAAATTTCACCGATTTTACGAAAGCTTAAATATTTAAACCCCATTTTCTCAAAAGAAACTTACGTGCACTTACAGCCCTTTACTTATGACCCCCTCAATTTAAATGCACTCTCTATATTGTATGATAACATCAATAATTAATATGCTAAATAAAGTAGACATTACATAACGAACATAGCCGCCTGAAAAGTTGAGTTTTTGAAAAAAAATTTTACTACTCTACTGTATTTTGATAAATTCCGTAAAAGTGATGATCAAACTGAAAATCGTAATATCGTATTTCCCTACAACATAAATGGATACACTACTTTTCTCTCCTCCTATACCTAGTAAAATGATTTGTTTACATATTGCACTAGTAACATCAAACTCCTGTAATGGAAGGGGGCAACAGTGTTTCCGAGTATAGCCAGGTTAATGTTAAAAATGTTGGTAAAAATAAAGTGATGTCCCTGTATATGGTCATATCTACCAAAATATTGTATTATAACTAGACCTCGGACTTTTAGGACCTAAAAATCTTAAATTAGGTACCTAAAATAGGTTTTATCACAAATCAAAATAGGTTCTAAAATTACAAAAATAGGTGAACATAAAATGACATTATTTCATTTCCCATTATAAATTAGCCGAAACATTTGACATTATTTCATTGTACATGTCCATAATTAGAGCCAGAGTAAACAACTAACACCTTTTCTAAGTTTTCCATTGAGAAACTGCATCGCTTCTCAGATAACACCATCTTATATGCCGAAAATGAGTGTTCCACATCAACTGATGACACCAGAGCATATTTAAATGTTGGTGTTAGATGCAAGGGAACAGCACATTCATGTTCAGGTGTTTTGCGAGCCAAGATGTCAGCAACTGTGCGGAGAACTGTGAGTCCTGGGTTTTTATGAAGCACTGATTTGAGTTTTTCAGAAACTTTTTCACCAACATAACCAGGAACCAAGTTGATTTTTTCTGTCACATCTTCATCAATCCCAGTTGCCTGAAGACTCTAGAGCATTAATACTGGGGACCAGAAATACATAATGTGATTTGATGAATGCAATATCCCGGGCAATTGTTGGGTCCTGCTGAAGTTTTTTAGCTGAAGTAATGCTCACTGCATCCTCCCCCAACGAACTATGCTGCGATTGTTGTCAAGGCACGACTGGCATACAGAATTACACAGCGTTTCCATATTACCAACTGTAGAAATTGGAAAATGTAAAATTAGGTAAAAATAGTTTATAACGTGAAATTAGGTATTTTTAGGTTGTATAGGACCACCATTTTCGAACATATATTTCCATAATTCGTATATATACAACTTTTCTTTTGTATATATAATGAGGAACAAAATAGGTTTTTACCTAAAATCCGAGGTCTAATTATAACATACCTAAATGTCCAATCTTTATATAAACAAAGAAAATGAAAAATTACTTTTTTTTTACCCTCAAACCTGTAGGTATATCCCTGGCGAGCTCTTTATTGAAAAAGTACTTTTTTGTTTGCATAAATTTGAGTTTTTAATCCCGATTGTTTGTAATAAATAAACTAGTTTCGTTTTTATTAAGGATAGCAATGAGTTTATACGAGCCGCCACTGAGCAGTAGCAGTAGGCTTTGAGACAATCTAGCACACGAGATGAATGAGATAGGTGGGTTTGCTGCGATCAATGTAGAACGTATAAAAATGCCTATAACCTACCACTGCACTACAGCGCACTGCTATTGATTTATTTTGCTCCTCTAATTATTTTTTTCTGCTTTGTTCGCTAGAGAGCTGTACAGTCTCAAGAGATGTCAAGAGACATCACGCAGAGTCATCTGTTCACTAAACAGAGAACGTAGTTGAACAAGAAACGAAAGCAGCTGCACCACAGTCTAGTATATACAATCACGAAGCTCAATACGTAGTAAATATGCATCCATTAATAGTTGCTAACCACTAGGATCGCTAATATCGCCTCATTACAGACAATGCGAAATAGTTACTGGCACAGTCTATTGTTCCTAGCACCTTCACAACTCAAGCTTCGTGACTGTATATAAGCTTACTAGACTGTGACTGCACTCTGAAAACAAAGCTACTTCTCTGAACACCAGAAACCCGTGACTACTTGAGAGATATAGGATGTTCCAATGCAATGTTCCTCTTTTCTATAATATACATGTAAACTTAGGGTAAGGATAATATTGGAATAATACCGTTCACATGAGACACAGTCGTCCTTGGTGTTCTAACGGTTATATTTCTAGCAGCTGAATCTGAAGTTCTCGGGTTCAAACCCGACCGGGAAAGATGGATTTAAAAAAACGATAAAGCTTTAGCACTGCTCCCTCCGGGAGGCGAGTAAAGCTGTTGGGCCGGTGCCGTAGATTTATAAGTTATGTAAAAGAACCCTATCCCTGATACAGTACAGGACTGGAAGCAAAATTTATCACCCATTTAACGCTCATGTTGAGTTTCAACACTGAATAACCTCTGCAGTTGAAAGCGTCGTTTAATAAAATATAGTAGGTCTACTTATATTATTTACTAATATACCCGCATCCATCATACTTCTAAAGATTATGCTTATGAAACAAACTTCACATTTCAAGATAAAAATCCTGTCTGAGCGTAAGTGTATACAATAATATCTAATGTCAAATTAATCACATTCTAGTACTGGTTAAATTAATACTGTAGTTACGTTACGCAAAATTGTCATTACCCAGAAGAAAATTACGTCAGAAACGGTATAATACGCAAGCATTAGAACTGAAACGTAAAATGTCTTTATTATTTTTGTGTTGTTTAACCTACTGGCGATATTAATGTTTATCTGTAGCAATTGTAGAATGTTTTCCTTTAATAAGAACCATTAGTATAATTATTATTACTCTTCTATTACGAGAAAAAAAAAACAAAAAACAACGAAAATTAAATACATCATTCGTTACGGAAGAAACTCTTATAGGCCTTTTAATAATGTTTTCTTGAAGTCCGTCATAAACTTATCTTGTATTATACAAGATAAGTTTATGACGGACTTTAAGAAAACATTATTAAATTAACAAAACTTATCGGAACAAAAAAATGGGTATAAAATTTCTTATAGGTCTACCATGTTTAACACAACGCTGAATAAAGTTTTACATAACAGAGTTCCGTGTGTCATAGGACATTGTGAGCTGCAACCTATACACTATGCAGAGTTGAGAGAAACGTGTTAAAAGAGTAAAAAAAATATTTTTCAAGACAGATAAATCATATATTTACAGTAGGACTCAATATATAAAATAACATTGATTTTCTAATTTATATGTCGCATTTTTAATACATTACAAGAAATTAATTGAAATATAATGGCTGTACCGTAAGTAATATCATTAACTTAAGGGAGTCATTCTTTGAGATATTTAAGGGGTTAGGTACAGCTTACAGCAGTAAAATTTTTGGAAATATTCAACATTTTTTTTTCTCCATTACTGTATCTTGTACAATAATAAAAATTGGTGTGTGTAAAACACTGTCCTTCTGCTATATGAAATATATATATATATATATATATATATATATATATATATATATATTTTTTTTTACGATTTAAAACAAAATATATATATATATACATATATATATATTTTTTTTTCAAAATTCAAAGTTCACTATGCAGTGATGAAACTTTTCCCTAATAACTCATAAACTTGTTAACTTTTTCATGTTCTCTCTCTTTTATTTTATTGCTGAAACTCATGTTTAACTACATTTCTTAATAAACAATATTTTTTTTCTTTTAAATTTCGTGTTAGATATTTGACCATTTTTTAAATTATTTTTTTTTTATCAGACAATCTATCAAAGATAGAGAAGTAATTTTACATCACATTGTAGATATGACATGCATAAATACACACAAAGAATTTCATCACAAAATGTTGGATACTTTTTGAATCGTAAAAATATGTTCATTATATAGCAGAAGGCCAGTGTTTTACACACACTAATTTTCATTTTGTATAAGACACAGTAATGGAGGGGGAAAAAAAAGTTGAATATTTACAAAATTTTACTCCTTTAAGCTCTACCTAATCCCTTATAAAATGTAATGCAATTTTGCTCGTTTTTTTACTATTTTTCCAGAAAAAAAAATGGTTTTATACGAAACATTTCATTGAGTGTTCTGCGAAAGCCATCGATTTAATTTTCAATATGCTCAATTAATTTAAGAGAGCAGTTTATTATGATAATAAATCAATGAAATAATTTTAGTTTTGCCCTTTAAATGTTCAGAAATTTGAACCCAAAAATGTAACTTTTCGTTCTGCAAATGAATTTTTCAATGTTTCATTTGTTCGGATAAAATTTCTGCATATTTCAAAGGCAACACTAACATTTCTTCAATAATTAAATTTTATTAGCATAATACACTGCCCTTTTAAATTGACTGAACATATTGTAAATTAAATCGATGGCTTTCCCAAAACACGCTATGAAATGTTTCATATAAAACAATTGTTACCTCGGAAAGGAAGCAAAAACGAGCAAAATTGTATAACATTTTTTGTCTGAAATACCTCAAAGAATAACCACCTGAAATTAATGAATGACATTACTTACGGTTCAACAAACTTCGAGAGCACAAAGAAACTAAACACAATATTGAAGTATGATGGTGTAAAATTCAGCGTTTCAATTCTGCATATTGAGAGTGAACATCAGAATATACCTCCTGTATAACTTGATATAATAAAATTTACTGAATAACCTATCCAGAGCTAGCCTTTACGGAACGCTATTGTGGTTATGGTGTAACCAACATCACGTGAAGAAAAAAAAAACAATGCTTCACACAGAATGGGAGAGCACTGAAGTCGTTAGCTTATGAATCATAGTCATGCTGTAACGTAATACACAGTGCCTAGTGTCTAAGCCTAAGGGGCCATAGACGGCCGGTTTTGGAATATCTTCTTCCTTTCGTATATATTGTATAAACATTTTCTTATAGGTACCTACTCTGAATACTTATAACTAGACGAAACATTTGTATGCGATAAGAATACTGAAATATAGATGTACTCGTAAATATATACAAAAATACTACACAATATGCATTACAAACGTGCAATTATAAATTATAATAATATTTATTTTTACTTGGTTATTTAACGACGCTGTATCAACTACTATATTATTTAGCATCGATGGGATTGGTGATAGCGAGATGAGGACCAGAATTCGCCATAGATTACCTGACATTCGCCTTACGGTTGGCGAAAACCACGTAAAAACACAATCAGCCCAAGCAGGGATTGAACCCGTGCCCGAGCGCCATTCCGGATCGGCAGACAAGCGCCTTAGCCGACCGAGCTACGCCGGTGGTTAATAATAATAATATTATTATTATTATTATTATTATTATTATTACTATTATGTCAATAAATTTATCCTACCTTATACAGGAAAAAAAAAATATTTTCTTGAATATAAGATAACGTATAGGTTCTCAAATATTAAATTAGTTTTAAAAATAAAACTGATGTAAAGTTTCTGCAAATATTATGTATTCAAACGAACACAATTTTTTCTACTGCTGTTATTATAAAATTAAATAACGTTTTATTAGTAATTCTGAATTTTAAAATAGTATATATGATAAACAGCAGGTATTTCTTTATAAATTCCGCCAAATACAAATATACAACATTCTTTTCGCATCAGCCTATTTACATAATATACACAATTAACTTTATGTTAAAAATGCACAAAGACATTATTTTCAAATAATATTAATTTTACATAGACATGATCTATGTAATATTAAATACAATTTGAAAATAAATTCGGGCTCTAATAAATATGTTAGACGCGAAATTTGATGAAAATTGGCGCAAAAATTTTCGAGACATGGGAAAGAATATAGGTTCTCATTATTTTCGTGTCCTGAACATGTAATTCAATTGCAAGTAACCAGTTTTATTCATACTAAACTTATAGTGTATCTTTAGAACAGACTACAGTATAGAATAGAGTTTATTTTACACTGTTATGATTATAAGGAAAATTAAGTTTAGTCCTAAAGTACGGTAAGCATTTTTGGCTCTAAATTTTACACATACGAATCACTTATAATATTGGTTAAATAGATGATATTTGATAGTGAACTAGATTTCGAGGTATGTCGGCCACAAAAGTAGGTTACATATAACGAAGATACAATTTTTAAAAACGTGCCCCCCCCCCCCCTCAAAAAAATGCTGTGAAGAACAGACACATAATATTCACTATTCTCACTTGGAACCAAATAATAATAACGCTCTCTCCACATGTATAAGAAAAACTCATTGCATTTGCTGTCTATTCTTTGTGTGGGAACTAATATTCACGGTTGGGGAAATTTCAAGCACATGCATTTCTCAGATTCATATTCTTGTTTTCACTCAAACAGACAAAAGGATAGATTATGTAAGTTACACCATACTGTCATTACAATAGACATTTACATAACAATACACCCCGCTGTTATTATAACCTCAAACTGCAAACGAAACTATTCTTAAGACACAAATGCAACATAAAATAGTTTGGTTCTACACACGTAAGGTCACGATGAAATACATATTCCCTACAACACAGTTCAACGATTAGAAACATAGTCACATAAAAGTGTTTGTTTACCTCCTACATCGACTGTTATGATGATCATCGTGAAGGCACTGCACGAAGGTGCGCTGCAAAGCTGACTTGATCCTGCGCGGTTGTTGCACTACTGGGTTAGCAGTCACTGGACTAGAGCATTGCTCCGATCACGAGGGTGGTGGCAGACACGTCATCCGCACGCTGCCGCTAAGTTCACGGCTCCAGCTGTTACAGCCCAGCCCGATTGTGCGTTCTACGTAAACTTCTGCTTTCGTCTGCAGTGACTGCTAAGTGGTTTTTTGTCATTCTACTGTGAACTACTTGTTAAAGGGGAAAAGTGAACTGCTATATTAATATTTTGTTGTGATACCTCTAGCACGAAAGGGGAGACTTATAACAGATTAATATAGCCTACTCGTGTTTAATGTTATTATTGTATTTATCCTGAAAATAAGGAATAGTCTAACTCATAGTTATTTTGTTTTCCCAGCATTAACTTCCTCTGGTTGTATGTTAAAAGATTTGAAGAGGATGTTCGGATGTATATTTTCGGTTTAAATCCCCCCCCCCCCGGCCCCCGAGAATGCATAACATAATATCAATAAGGCGGTTGCTGCCGTCTGCGATACAACGAACTTTTTAGTAAGCTTCGAGTTCCTTCTTTTCTGGTTTTTATATGCTTATTATAAGTTGTGTTAACTCTCGATAAAAGGGTTTTTATATTTATTTTATCAATCTTATTATTATTATTATTATTATTATTATTATTATTAAATTAAAAAAAAATTGGAAAAATTCAAATACCTGGAAGCAACAGTAACAAATATAAATTATACTCGAGAGGAAATTAAGCACAGAATAAATATGGGAAATGCCTGATATTATTCGGTTGAGAAGCTTTTATCATTCAGTCTGCTGTCAAAAAATCTGAAAGTTAGAATTTATAAAACAGTTATATTACCGGTTGTTCTTCATGGTTGTGAAACTTGGACTCTCACTTTGAGAGAGGAACACAGGTTAAGGGTGTTTGAGAATAAGGTGCCTAGGAAAATATTTGGGGCTAAGAAGGATGAAGTTACAGGAGAATGGAGAAAGTTACACAACATAGAATTGCACGCATTGTATTCTTCACCTGACATAATTAGGAACATTAAATTCAGACGTTTGAGATGGGCAGGGCATGTAGCACGTATGGGCGAATCCAGAAATGCATATAGAGTGTTAGTTGGGAGGCCGGAGGGAAAAAGACCTTTGGGGAGGCCGAGACGTAAATGGGAAGATAATATTAAAATGGATTTGAGGAAGGTGGAATATGATGATAGAGAATGGATTAATCTTGCTCAGGATAGGGACCAATGGTGGGCTTATGTGAGGGCGGCAATGAACCTCCGGATTCCTTAAAAGCCAGTAAGTAAGTAAGTAAGTAAGTAAGTAAGTAAGTAAGTAAGTAAGTAAGTAAGTAAGTCCACACCTGTGGAGTAACGGTCAGCGCGTCTGGCTGCGAAACCAGGTGGCCCGGGTTCGATTCCCGGTCGGGGCAAGTTATCTGGTTGAGGTTTTTTCCGGGGCTTTCCCTCAACCCAATATGAGCAAATGCTGGGTAACTTTCGGTTCTGGACCCCGGACTCATGTCACCGGCATTATCACCTTCATCTCATTCAGACGCTAAATAACCTAAGATGTTGATAAAGCGTCGTAAAATAACCTACTTAAAAAAAAAGTAAGTAAGCAAGTAAGTAAGTAGTATTATTATTTAATTGGTGTCACTATTTTTGTATTATTTAGTCTCTGTTATTATTATTATTATTATTATTATTATTATTATTATTATTATCATCATCATCAACAACATTATTATTGATGACTATAGACTAACATTGTTGGCAGCTGTTTTCGACATTTTGTTTTAGTCACTGAAAATGCAGTACACATGGCTCTTCCTTATGAAGGAATACTGGATTACGAATTCAATTACAGCTATTGAAAGGGCATACCTGAGAGAATTTGGTGTTCGTAATCCCCCCAAAGAAACACAATACTGGGACTGGTGGAAACAACTGGATCTCTGGTGAGTGAAAAAAGGCAAACATAAGGAATAAAAAATAAACATCTGCGCATCTCGTGACAGGGAATCAAAACTCCTGCTTAATTTGACGTTAAAAACTGGTCATTAAGTGAATTTCCAGCCGAATAAATAAAGAATTTTCAACATTTGCTATAGAAGTTCGTATTCTCCCAAAGATAGACTACTCTACATTTGAGGTATAACAAATTGTGGCCAGCATCATTCATTTCCAAACAAAGAATGAAATATGTTAGTTCTATATAAATCACTCAGTAGAATCAGGGTAAAAAGCGGTTCAAAAACTTTTTTTCTAATTATTAGAAACATATTTTAAAAATAAAGAGTGCCAATTTGTGACATTACAAAGATTACAGAAAAATGCACATTACATTTGATAGCTCCAAATCGTCAATAATTATCGTCAGAGTTATATTAAATTTTATTCTTTGTGCCTAACTTTCTTTCACATAGTAATGTAACGTATACGGTGTAATAACACAACTACATTTTTAACTGAACTAATTGACTTACACGTCTAGAAATTATCATATTTGAAAATGAGTGTTGCTACACCTTTAACTACGGTCGAAACAATATTACGGAACCCGTTTGCATCTCTGCTCTCCGTAAATTAGCTGTTAATTGCAATGCGATGTTAGCGTAAAGATGACATTTCCTAATACTCAATTATGCACTCTACTCTAATAAGTAACGTGTATTGCATCACAAGTGCCTCTTTCATACTTTTGTTTTCTCTTAGTGAAAGTAGCCTGAATAATAAATACTTTTTTAATAAAGCCATGGGCTTCCTCAGGGAAGCGGTTGCCTTCGAAAACTCTGTGACCAGTAACATATCCTTAACGAGTAATCGAATAATCTTTCATCTTAACTGTGGTACTCATTAAGGGATCCGGGAATTCACAAAGACACTATATTACACAAGACCATCTTAAGCGGAAGGGTACGGGTTGGGACCGACTTCATATGTATATCGCATTGGTAGGCCCGTAATGCTACCTGGGATGGAATGGTGTGCATCCTCTAAGACAGCGGTGGCGAAAATGTAATCGTGCGCCGAGCCACTGTGTAACCTGCAACGTGCTTAGCACCTATGGAGGGAGGCGGACACCCGAAGAGGAAGTGAAGCAACTGTCCGACTTATTAACGGATTTTCATTTTCCTTACGTCAAGCACTAAATATAATTTTATACAGTACAAGGCCACAAACTAAAGTTTAGTACGTGTAACGAAGAAATGAACAATAAATGAACAATATCACAACCTAAAATTAACTGTCTTCAGAATGTCTCTGCGATAAAGTTTCAAAATCAGGAATTATGTCACTTACTGCCAGTCGTAGTTGATCACGAAGGTATTTGTCTGTCAGCCATGATCTAAATTTGGTTTTTACTATTTTAATTGTTGAAAATAATTTTTCATAAACGTAAGTTGTAGCGAACATGGCTTCAACCCAGCAAGCGAAAGAACGAAGCTTCGGATATTTATTTTTTGGCAAAGATTTAAAAGTTCAACATTTGTCAAGTCCTTACATCTAGCTTTCATTTGACATCACATAGTAAATCAGTGAGCTAACCGCATTATTCGTACATCTGCTGAAAAAGGGTCGACGTACAGAGATGATGATGATGATGATGATGACAACAATAACACTTAACCTTTTAATGTTTCATTAGTAACATGTAGTATAATGCCGTTTTATGTTATGCAACTGTTTTCCTCGTAATACTTGTGAACAAATTATAAGTTATATTTAATATTCTCATCATATTGACAGCAAAAAAATGCGTCCTCCCATCCTACTTGAAACTTTCGTACATGGTTTCGAGAGAGACATTTGCCACTCGCAGGTCAGAGACAAATACAAATGGAACGGAGTTTGACTCCAGTGAGTGAGAGGGTGGGGGTTGGCGCAGGTTATTTTATTTTTTTTTAGTAGTTTATTTTACGACGCTTTGTCAACATTTAAGGTTATTTAGCGTCTGAATGAGATGAAGGTGATAATGCCGGTGAAACAAGTCCGGGGTCCAGCACCGAAAGTTACCCAGCATTTACTCATATTGGGTTGAGGGAAAACCCCAGAAAAAACCTCAACCAGGTAACTTGCCCCGACCGGGAATCGAACCCGGGCCACCTGGTTTCGCGGCTAGACGTGCTAGCCGTTACTCCACAGGTGTGGACTTGGCGCAGGTTAGAAGCAAGCGAAATGCACAGCTATCACTGCGAGCCACAATGTCTCGCGAGTCACATTCTCGCCACGGCTGCTCTAAAACCCTCTATAGATCCCCCTACTTGCGCCCCCGAACTTCCCTACAGCCTACAGAATCCCTTTACCTTAGCACGTAGGCATCACCGCGGTCCCTTAGCCTCGGCCTTACGAGATACAATGAGCTCAGTAACGAGCCTACGATCCATAGCACTACTATCAGCAACTAATGACCACTTACAAGTTCAGTGGCGGCCCGCAGCCGACTCTGAATTGGTCGCAAGCCCGGAGTGTGGGAAAGAGACGGTGATGATAATGAGAGAGGGGAAGACTAGATGAAATGGAGAGTGTTGGTGGAATGATAGAGGGAAACAGAAGTACCTCCAAAATAACCCTCTGCAACGTCAGCTTTGCGCACGACAAATTCCATCACGACCTGGCCGAGTCGCCTGAAGGGGATATCGGCACTAGAATGACATGGTGTGGTCGGCTCCGACCGCCTTTTACCCACGGGAAAACTTGGTAATTACACAATTTGATAGAAGGCTGAGTGAAATTCGGAGATGCTCCTGGAAGTTTTGGGAATGAGAATAATCCCGTCACCACACGGCGTTAAACTCAGGACCTTACAGTTCGTAGCCAGTTTCATTCATTTTTAATACTGAGAAAGGTGTTGCGGCTTTCATAAAAATACTGTTATAATTTTTGGCTGTTCTTGGATAGAAGACCAGCTTGCTAACATGAAGTCAAAGACACGGCAATAACTGACCCCTGTTCTTTGTTACTAACTTCTTGTCGTTGCTCCCTTTACATATCTTAAAAATATAGTCCACCTCTGCTTCAGCATGTAGGTGTGAGGGCAGCAGCTAGCTGGTCGGTCTGGAACCGTAAAGGGCTGGTGGCGCCATGGATCAATAAATAGTCATCCAAATGTAGCGGTGAAAAACTGAACTTTATTGATACAGTAGGGTCTCGATTATCCGAGTTTTGATTAAACGGAGTTCCTTGTTGTCCGACTCTTATAAAAAACTGTAAATACTGTACAGTATAGCATACGTTTGTTGCTTTTTTTAATGTATACGTACTGTATTTTTGTGCGAGATCGTGCGTATTTGCTTGCTTTCCGCACAGAACCAATACGCGGTAAGTGTGAAATACCACATTCAGTATTCCCAACATAACACACATAACAATTTCCCTCTTCTTACCGCTTAAGCGCGACATTCATTTTACTGCTTTAGGTTTTTAACATATTATTTTTAGAGACGTTTAACATAGTAATAATTATAAATTGGAAACTTACCACTGCAATTTCACCTAAATTGCAATGTTAATTATTGTTTTTAAATATTTGCAAAAATTTTAGTAAAGTCTACTACTCCACGAAACTTATTGCATTCCTGATACAAGTAACATTAAGGAAGCCGTGAAAAAATCAACAAGATTCCAGATGCCGATGTTATTACTGCAATATGTTATATAAATAATATTGTTAAAATATTAAAATGAAAAATAAATCATTACATAACCTTACCGTTTGTTTTAAGTTCGCATTTATAGACTGGGGGAAATAAAGACAGACGTATATGACGGCCTGCTGGAGTACAGTAAACACAGAAAACATTTTATAGCAACAATGTTAAAGAAAGATATTTTGGTTTTCCGAAGTTGCCGTCATTAAACAGAAACCAACATGGAGATTTCATTGCAACTAATTAGAAATTCGTCTTTCAGGTATGTAATAAACGATCTTCGCACAAAATAATGTACGATACACGAGCGGTATGTTTGTTTTCATGTTCTCGGAAATTAAAAAAGCTCAACTACGTTTCGCTTTTTCAATCTTTTCCCTCGACCATGAAAACGTCAACATACCGCTCTTGTAACGTATATTACTATTAAAGGCCCAGAGTTCGTATTAACCTGATTTGTTCATTCTCGTATTTAATCTATTAAGTAAAGCGTTTGGACCGAGCGGGCTAGCGGCGTGGCCTTGCATTCAGGAGGTCCGGGGTTCGATCCCAGGGGTCGGCAATCATAACTGAGGTTTTTAATGGTTTTCCTTAGTTATTTCCAGGCAAATGCCGGGATTGTACCTCTTGAAAGTCCGGCCATGGGCGGCAATCTTTCCCTTAATCCTTTCATATGTGTGAGTGAATGATGTGTAATGTCTTAAATGTTTGTGTTGTATCGGAGGTGGCCCTGGCATTGAGCTGATCCCTCGTCCGGGGAGGCCCTCCATGTCCTTGTGTGGTCAAAAAAGTATGTATGTGATCCATAGATTAATTCCTCTCCCGACAGGTCGCGGCCCTGTAAGGCTCGTGTGGCGTGGGTCATATAAATGGACCTAAAAGGGAGAGGTTAAACTAAGGCAGTGATGTCAAAGCAAGCGCATTTTTCTGACCTTGACGTCGTGCGCGGGCATCAAGCGCTTAAGTATGGAAAGAGGAAGGATTGTGTATATGAATAAGCAGCCTGTTGGATTCAGAAAACAGCGGTGCACAAACTTCAAACGGAACGTGAATTTTTATGTCGTTATTTTTATATGGCTTCTTTCTGTTTGATATTATCTATAGTGTCTGTAAAACAAAAGTACTAACACTGATTTCTTAATATCGCACTTGTGTTTTAAATCTTAATAACATAATAAAAAGTTAAGAAGGAATATTCACATAAATTCCATAGTAGTAAAACTATACTGTACTAAGAGAATGAAACACATCATTCATAAAGAAAGTGATATCCCAAAAAAAGAGATTGAGTATGACATGATAAGTTGGAATTGATATTGATGGTACCTTTAGCCTTATAGAAGTAATCAATAAACTAATCAAAACAATATTACAGTACAAAGCAAAGTTACCTAGGTACCGTATATGTTTTAAGTGTAACTAATATTACATATCAAAACTCTTATCGCATTATATTTTTAAGGTGATATTGGTGAATAACTTCCTATCATCAGAATATTAAATTATTTTCTCGAAATATGCTGAAACTATAGAGCTGACATTTTTACAACACATGGGCACGTATCTTTTGCTTATGATGTAACAGTAGTTGCTTTGTTAATTCATTTCTTTACAAACAATTTCCATGCGAATATTTTCAAAAATTTCAATACGCGATCTTCAGTAATACGTATTTAAAGTATATCACATTTACCAAAAACATTCTGTAAGGCTGCTAAATAAATAGGCCTATATCTGAAAATATCACTTTTCTATAAAAACAAGTTGAGAAAATATTTCTTTTGAATAAAAAAATCAAACTTGTGAAAAATGAGCATTAAGATTAAAACTTACATTCTTATAATGCACTTATACTTCTCAGACAAATCTAAAAATTAACATGGATAAAGTTTTAATAAGTTCCCTTCCCTTCATCTATTGAATCAGTGCTGGCCATCCCTGAATGTAGCTCGACCAAGCGGTATATAACACCTCTTTCATCTGCCTCTTTCCTTTCCGCTGTTAAGCGCTCAGGCTCTCCTGAGCTCTAAAGCGAGTGCTTGCTCCTGTGGGCATCAATTGACATGACTGCACTAAGGTAAAGAAAGAAAGTAAAGAGTTTGTCTAATTTCTAATCAAAACAGTTTTTAAATAACCATCCGTTTTATCCGAGATTTTTCTTATCCGAGGTAGTCTTGGTCCACATTGACACTGATAATCGAGACTCTATTGTGTATCGAAGGATGATCTCGCGTAACATCGAATGAGCTCTGTAGTCAAAATGTAGTCAAACACTTGCACAATATGGTAATTATACCGTTCTGTGCACAACTGTTATTGTAGCAGATCTACAATTATGTCAAAGACATATCAAACCACACCATAAACTTTCTTTTCTATTGTGGTACATTAAGAAAGTTGGAACATACCTATTAAATTGTGTCATAGCCAAAAGCATAAAATGATATAATGGGCAATACTCTAGATGCATGTGTGTCAGAGGAAGAACAATTGTTTGTATGCATCTGAAGTCTGACTAGCGTAATATGTAGCTAGTCGGCGATGTATGCAATGGAGGGGGAAAGGAACTGGTCACCCTACCCCATTATCTCCTGGCCTAGTTGCCTCATAAGTATTGCCTTCTTGGTATCACTTTTGAGTGTAAAAGTGATGGAAATTATCCAATACTGTATTTGATATGCTTGAAAAAGTTTCACGACAATTTGAACATGTTCTTGCGTTCTGTCTACTACTGGTCATTTTTTTCGCCACATGTTTAAGTTCATTCGTCAATGCAGAACTTTCCATATGAACTTTCGCCTCGGTGATCTAGTAGTTGGCATGATGGCATTGGATTTTAAAGAGCAATACGGCTCATCATCAATCGCAAATTTATCTACCGTAGGTGCAATCTATGGTAACGAGATAAGATCGAGGATTCGCTGTAGGTTACCTGTCATTTGTCTTACAGTTGTCGTTAAAACTCTAATGAGCCCAAACGAGAAAAATTTGAGAAAAAAAAAAAAAAAAAAAAACTCTTTTCTCCCTGGTTACGTGACACAAAATTAAGGATTTTTACACAAAATAAACCCTTGAAATATTTTTAGGGGTAGAGGGTTAATTTTTAAAGCGAAAACTGAAATTTGTTTGTTTTAGTCCTGGCTCACAGTTTTTATGTTAGAACCAAATTTCTTTCACTGTCTTACTTCTGAAAGAATAGCAAAATAAGCTGTGAAAACAATTTTCCCTATCTTATCTCTTTAAGAAGAATGTCATTTTATTTTTTTTTAATTTGAAACATAAAAATAAAAATGTATCTTGGAGTTTTAAATTAACTTCCTTAAGCAGTAAGACACTGTAGTTTGAAAACTACATTAATCAGCTTCAGTTTGGGGCAAGAATTATGAAAATGTCTCAATTCTAAGTGCATTCTATGTTAACATTAGTGTTGTAAAATGCTGTGTAACTGAACATGGATTAAAAATCATCTACATCCTTAGGATATGAAAAATTGTAAAACCAAACGCACAACTTCCTGACTGTATGAAAAATAATACAGTCAAACTCTATCGCCAAATTCGAATTGTTATTACACGAAAAATATACCGGTATAAAATTGACACAATGTGACGGATTGACACTTACAAATCCGCACTTACGGTTTAAAGAAAGGGTGTTTGCGGTCAATAAAACTCAGGTAATTAATTAATCAAACACCAAAGAGAAAAACTGAAATTTTTTTAAAACTAGAAAGTTCAAACTTTCAGATGACATAAAATTTAAAAGAAAAATAAAATTTTTGAAGCCAAATTAAAAATGAAGAGTAGATGAATATCTTAAATTACATTATGAAAAAGGAACCCTCAATAAATTGTAGAACTGATGGAGTAAGTAAGTGTAATAATCGCTTGGAAACATCAAGATAGAGATAAGTAGATATATTCCGCTCTTGTGCAAATGATATAAATTAAATGCATTGTATTGAAGCACATCTATCTCTGTCACTTCGTAGTAGATAACACAATAGGCAACATAGTAATTAATTCTGAAAAGACAGGAAAAGTAACTTATAACAAAACAAAACATTACGAAGATTTCTGCAAGATATTTACTACATAATGATGTCTCTTACAACTGGTTTGCACAAACACTTAACAAGAAACGAATGTCCTTATTGACACGAGGATGTTTTTCTACCCAATAGCTAGATAATAAAATAGCGTCACATTATGTTGACATAGATTATAAATTAGTTTTCAGTAAATAATGACGCAATAATTTAGATGCTACATCAGGAGTGTTCAAATGGCGGAATTCGGTCCGGATCCGGACACCAAAGCCCTTTTCTCCGAACCTCCACGGTTTATACGATGTCAATGCTAAAGAGAAAGGCAAATAATTAGGCCTACAATAATAATTTAAAATAATAAGAGAGTAAGGTAGACCTACGACTTATTCGCCTCTAAATTATAAAACAATATTTGTTCCACAGATGTATAAACCTCAGTATTAGGTTGTGAATTATTGCAATGAACGTCTTGCTCTATCTTCATAACCTAACTTGCGCAAGTTTTCAATACAGTATATGTGCTGACAATGTTTTGGTCGTCGACATAATATGTCCGAAAGTATGTTTTCCAACATTAATTTTGTGAAGAACAGTTCAGAACCAGAATAAAGGCTGGTTCACAATAAACCGAGAACGAGAACCAGAATGAAAACGAGAAGCAGAGGACGTGAATATGAAAAGTTTTGATTCACAATAAACCGAGAACGTAGACGACTAGATGCATATCGATATGTATGTCAATGACGATATGTAAAGTCGATATTACGCATTCTGATGTTATTTGTGTATGATTGACCAATGGCGTTCTCTCATGAGTACAAGGCAGCCTACATAAACGCAGGTTAACCAACTTCGAAATTTCAACTGAAACATTTCATTAGGTACGGTACTATAAATATGCCCATGCATCTTTATTATCACAACCTATTTTAAGTCTACCATAACGTAAAATAATTACAGAAGAAACATTTGTAATAGAACAAAAATGAACACAACAGTAGTTATTGAATTGAAGCTTGAATATGTAGTGTGTAATACAATCAATACAGTAATAAAATATTATTCACTTACGATCGGTGTTCAAAGATGCAGTTATTGAAAGTCACGTATTCTCCTTCATTTTCTCATCTTTATACGAGACGCACCGCTTATCGTAAATGTGAGGATTTCAATATTAGAATCTCATCAAATAAAATTTGCTCCATGATGCACAGCACAGAACAAAATAATGCATAGGTTATGTCACGGTCTTCTTGCTACAAAATATACGACGACAAAATAGCTTTTAGATGGCAATAGAATGAATCTAGTGGGCTGTGATCGGAAACGTGAACGCCAAAGTTGAAACTTGGCCAACTCTCCGTTCCTGATCTCGGGCTCCGGCAAGCTTTTCGTTAATTGTGAATGCTCACATTTAAATGTATACATTTTAACAATTTTACCGTTTTCGTTTTCGTTCCGATTCTCGTTTCCGGTTTATTGTGAACCAGCCTTAAGCCAATTTCAACTCTCATTTAATCATTTTTTCATTATAGCCACATTAATAATAATAATAATAATAATAATAATAATAATAATAAACAAGTGATATAATTAACTTCCAAGGATTAGGAATATTTAGGATTCGTCTGATCCTCCATCTTGAGCGAATTTTCAACTATCACTACGCACTCAGAAGCAGTAGGACTCTCTGCTCGCGTAGTCATCATGACGCAAGACAACCACTTACGCTTGCAGCAAAGGACATATTCGGGGCCTAGAAGAGGGAGATGAAACTCCATTTTCTTACAGTCAACCTCGAATGCTGGATTTTAGGAAAATCAAACTATCGATTAGTTAATTCTCACTTAAAACTATGTATAACTATTCAATGGGCAGCTCATGAAGGCCAGGGAGTTCAGACGAACTCTGCTTGCCGCAGCTTACGAAAAATGTATGTGACAATCCGCACGCTCTGATCCTGACTGTAATATTAATGATGGATTGGTGGGAGCATGGAGGGGAACAGGGACTACCCACAAGCAACTTTGTCTGAATCAGAATCTATCGAGGCGAGACCTGAATCCGAGACAATATTTTTGCCGCAATGGTAACTTCGATACTTTGAAAACCCGGGCCGACCCTTGTAGCTGATTTCAGAGCCTTGTTCACTCAGAGCACAATAGACTGGTAACCAAGACTTTCGTGGTTCGAATCCTGTCTGGGAAGGAAACTGTTTTTGTTCCTTATTCAAATTTATTCCCAATACTTTTCGATTGCAGCGATATTTTACTACTTAATTAACTTATTATTCCCAGAACATGAATTTTACTAGCAATCGAAAAGTATTGGGAATAAATTTGAATAAGGAACAAAAAAAAAAAAGTTTCCTTCGCAGGCAGGATTCGAACCACGAAAGTCTTAGTTACCAGTCTATCGTGCTCTGGAGTGAACAAGGCTCTGAAATCAGCTACAGGGGTTATTTTTGCCACTACTGTACATAACGGTAACATTATACAAGGTGTTTCATAATTCTTAATTTTCAGATATGATAGAGGACGTGTAATAAAATATTTTTTCTTAATAAAGTAGTGTCCGGAAATGCTTCCCTATCCTTAAGAACCAAAGCTAGTATTTCTGTGTAGTAATTGACTTGGACTACGGAACTTAAAAATTATTCTTTTTCAAAGTAATATTTGTGTTCTATATGTTTGTGAAATAGAATGATTAAGCTTAGTAATTAAACAAGTATATAATATCACTATTTTTATTCAGTAATTTTCGAAATAATCCTGGTTCAGTAAATGCTCTATAATTCGGACTACTGGTCTTCCTCCCAATTAGTCCGAATTAGTGAGGTTCTACTTTACTTACTTACTGGCTTTTAAGGAACCCGGAGGTTCATTGCCGTCCTCACATAAGCCCGCCATTGGTCCCTATCCTGAGCAAGATTAATCCAGTCTCTACCATCATATCCCACCTCCCTCAAATCCATTTTAATATTATCTTCTCATCTACGTCTCGGCCTCTCTAAAGGTCTTTTTCCCGCCGGCCTCCCAACTAACACTCTATATGCATTTCTGGATTCGCCCATACGTGCCACATGCCCTGCCCATCTCAAACGTCTGGATGTAATGTTCCTAATTATGTCAGGTGAAGAATACAATGCGTGCAGCTCTGCGTTGTGTAACTTTCTCCATTCTCCCGTGACTTCATCCCTCTTAGCCCCAAATATTTTCCTAAAAACCTTATTCTCAAACCGCTTAATCTCTGTTCCTCTCTCAAAGTGAGAGTCCAAGTTTCACAACCATACAGAACAACCGGTAATATAGCTGTTTTATAAATTCTAACTTTCAGATTTTTTGACAGAGTTTCTACTTTAACATTAAAAATATGGTATGCGACATTACGAGCACTTATTAACACAGTTCACAGTGTTACAAGGAATATGAAGTATTAAAGAATTTAAACGTAAATTTCTACTCTTCAAATAACTTATGTTCCCAAATTTATGAACCTTGCGAATGTATTCTATTTTCAATTTTACATTGTTGATATAACTGTTAGAATACTGCTCTCCGACAATTTTGTTAAGAAACTTATCAAACGTTTATTTCCATAACCACACGGGTAACTATTTGCTACTCTGGTTGTGGAAGATTTTGAGTTTCATTAAACCTACTGGTGTCAGAAGAAGGTACCTAGCAACTAGCATTCCATGACGTCATCACCGCCTTCAGAACACAATTTTATACAACGTACCTATAAAAAAAAGCTTCAAAACAACAACAAAATAACATTGTCTTAGAAACGGTTACTTAGTAACTTGTCTTAGAAACGGTTACTTAGTAACTATGCAATATATTACGTCATAGCCAGTACTCATGTCTCTACTGCGTCATACGTTCATAACATTACATTTTGTAAATTTATAATAAGTTAGTTCCTTTTACATACTTTAATGTTAGAATAGCATAAAACGTTGTATGTAAGCGTGTATAATCTTCATTATGAACACTCGTAAAAATTAGCGCTCTCGCTTGCTTTCACGCGCTAAACCTTCACTCGTGTCATAATTATCAAAATTGTACACTAGTTACATAAATTACTATTTATTTATTTATTTGAATCTTATTAATTGCTGAATACGTAGATATATTCAGTCCCGTTTGTGTTTTCTATTTGGAATTTTATATACTGTAATACTGAACATTATTTCATTGATCTACAGATAGATTATTTAGTCCTGACAGCTTAGCGACGCGAAATAGGGGAAGTAATAGGAGTAGTGGGGAGAGTTCCGGAGTAGAGATAAGGGCGAGAAGTCGGTAAAGGAATGCAGTACAGCTTAACTGTACTGGAAACACAACGCTATACCGCATGCGTGACATCCGATCGCTCTGACTGCAGGCGACAGACTAACCTGAACATCCCTTGGCGTAACTTAATGGACTCGCCTGATCCAGGCGCACATTATCGGCGACTAAATAATCGTACTGTACAACCCGGTCCAGACGCAACAGCTTACTTGACGTTTTACTTGCACATGCAAAACGTTGCAAATAAGAAGGAGCGTGTGGACCGTAAAACTGAGCGAGTTTTAGAACTGAATGCCTCCAACTCAATGTTCAATTTTCGTTCAGCTCTAAAAATCGCTCAGTTTTACGGTCCACACGCTCCTTCTTACTTGCAACGTTTTGCATGTGCAAGTAAATCGTCAAGTAAGCTGTTGCAGGCTTAAAAGTATAGTAGTAATTGTAGCAGTTTCATTATGTTATTTAACGGCGCTTTCAATAAAATTGCAATTACGCGTATTTAGCTTCGAAATAATTCGACGTTGAAGAGAAATGGCTAGAAATATTTTTCCTGAAGGTTCTTTTATTATATAGGCCTACCAAGAATCCACGACACAGATTTCAATCATGTTCCTGAAATCTATACGTTGGGACACCTCCTCTAGAGGACCACTGACAACGATGACAAGAAAACTGTAGTTCTTCACGTTGAGAAGAAACACACTGATATCTGCGTTGAGAAGCTCTAAGGAAGCATTACCATTGGTAATGCAGTTATTCACTGCGATACTTTGGAATTACCCTTAGAAAATATTCTTGCATCTACTGAAGTATTTGAGAAACTGACAGGCAGGTTAAACTCACACTTCCAGCGATTCATATAATGAAATAAGAACAAACATTAATAAATTCTATTTAATCTAGATTGTAAATGACACACCTTGTCTACACATTGCTTCAGTCGGGAAGGATTTTCCTTGTTTTAGGATCATTATGTATGCAACACTGTTCTCCTTGTATAGAATGTCATACCCTCAGGAAAGAAAGATCATATACTGTACGTAACTATTAAAGTTTTCCGGGAAACGTTTTCTCTTGTGGGCATGTACGCACTGGTGTCTATACAGGCGTGTCACTGTTTTTGTATTCAGAAAACGAAGGTTTATAAAGAAGTTGAAAGTCACTCCTTGCACAACTACGAAAAAACCACAAAGACAGAATATAATTAACATTTATGAATGCTGCAGACCTGAAGAATAGTATACTTGAAGTACATAAGAAGTAACAAATAACATTAAAAAATTAAAAATCGGAAATTAGTAGAGCCAGATAATATAGTCAATGAGATGATAAAATACTGGAAAGAACTTCTCTACTCCGAAATATAATTGGTTATACAACAGATACTACAAACTTCCACTGTATCTGAGAAATGGGAAACGTATATAATAATACCAAATAATATAATAATAATAATAATAATAATAATAATAATAATAATAATAATAATAATAATAATAAAAATCACTATCATTTATATGCAACGAATTAAAATTGTAGTTAAGTTCTTACAAATAATAATAATAATAATAATAATAATAATAATGATTTATTTTAGCTGGCAGGGTTAAGGCCGTAAGGCCTTCTCTTCCACTCAACCAGCAAAAAGTATATATACATATGCATGAACTTACAAAGAATTCAACAATATGATTTAGATTAGAGTTACATGTATACAAGAGTTATTTACGAATTAAACAACAAATTACTATGAACTATTAATTAAACTCTGAAATAAACTGTGTAGCAGAATTAAGCTAAAATATATAGAATGTTAATATATTTCAAATAATATTAGATAATAGAAAGAGATTATTATGAGACAATTTTGAAATCAGGATGATGTCTAAAGAAAGAAGTAACAATGTAGTCAGTGATAGTTTAAATCAGTATGATTGGAGTGAAATGCTAATAAGGTTATCTTTTAAGCTGTTCTTAAAGGTGTTTATTGTCTTGCAGCCCCTAATACTTTGTGACAAGGAATTCCATTGACGCGAGGTGGATACTGTAAAAGATAATGAATAACAAGATGTTCTATGAAGAGGTATACTTAGCGTGCCACAGATAAGTGATCTGGTATTTACGTCGTGGTTAGAGTATAGATAAGAGAAACGAGACGAAACGTAATTTGGTGTTGAAGTGTGCAGAATTCGAAAGAGCAATGACAAGGAGTGTAAAGTTCTACGTTCTTTAAGTCGGAGCCACGAAAGACTTGCGAAGGAAGGTGATATGTGATCATATCGTCGGATGTTGCGTACGTATCTGACGCACATATTCTGAACTCGCTGTAACTTCACTGACAATTCAGAACTTAGGTCACTTAATAAAACATCACAATAATCGAAGTGCGGCATTACTAGGGTTTGTCATTAAGAAAGAAGTTTCACATCAATTTAACATGCCGCCATCAATGATATGCCTACCTATGAAATACACGTAGGGGAGAGTCGGGTAGTATCGGACATCGGGTAATATCGGACAGTGAGTTTTTTTCATCTACCACACGGTGATAGTATACCTGATTGACATGGTTACGTTTCTGTGATGTCGCATAGAGAAACGTAACCATGTCATTCAGGTACTACCATATGGTGGTAGATGAAAGAAACGCACTGTCCGATACTACCCGATGTCCGATACTACCCGACTCTCCCCTAAGCAACTCGTCGTAAGATATGAGACTGAAAAAAAAATTCCAGGCTGCAACGTGGGGGCTCCTAGAAGTAGAAAGACCTGTTTCAGAGTCATTATGTATGTAATATACTGCGGCTCTGAAGTATCTTGCAACCTGAGTATGCAAACTGGTGTCAAGAGATGGTAATTCAACTTCAAATGCCCTTGTACTCGAAACTGCAACGAGGTCAGGAGCAACTCCCATAAGAGTTTTAACCAAGATAAACTTAGACACTAGGTTACACTTGCCATAATTTGTGTTTAGCCTAAGTAATCTATTATTTTACATTGAAATTTAAACACATTCTTAACAGTGGTGAATTTTTTATGTCCTGAGGTGTTTGGTTTTTTGTAGTATAATAATTGGCGATTAAGCTGGATTTGTGAAAATATTTTTCTATATTCCAGTAAACCGTTAAATATATTATATTATACAATACAATTTTATATTATGAATGTTCATCAAGAAATCTGCGTCTGGCAGAATATATTAAATTAAATTCAGTAAGTCGACTGTTATATGAAATTTTATTATGAACAGCCGGATAATTATATTCCTTTAAAATAAAGATCTATTGAAAAATCGTTTTTAAAACATTTCTAGAAAATACATTACAAGTCACTTTAAGGAAAAGAGAATTACTGATTATTTTGTTAAAAAATTATTTGTAATGCGAATAAATAAAATCATATTTTATTTTATTTTTTCGTTTGAGAATGACACTTCAGATTATACGCTCTAATTATTATGAATTTTTACATTCTCATTGAAGCTCTGATTGTTTCAATTTCATTTTGAAGAATCACATATTTAATAGTAGCAGATTAATCTTGAATTTAATGAAGGTATAGGTAATTCGTTATCTCGTAAAACCAAATGAATGCATGCGTCGTAGCTCATAGTAAGAACCGTATGGTGGGGGTAAATGAACTAGCTAGCTGCAAGTGGAAGCATATCAAGGGAGGAAAGCTTCTCAGTTCACTTTATTCTTCTCCTTACGCGCAGGTTGGTTTCACGAGATAACAACTGGCCTACAAGTCTTTTCTTATCTCGCAATTTTATACGTAGATTCTAATTTTTCAATCTTTATGTCAATTTGACTAAATTAATTTACAACGAAATATTTTCGGCTACTCCTTTGAATAAGTTATAGCTGAATTTTACTGTACATTAGTTAAATAAAATTTACTATGAGTTACAGCTCTTCGTAATTCTTGAAGGACTGTTCTCAACCAAAGGCATATCGTCATTCGTCATCTTTTACAGTACCCACCTCGCGACAATGGAATTCCCTGTCACAAAGTATTAGGGGCTGCAAGACAATAAACACTTTAAAAAACAGCTTAAAAGATAACCTTCTTAGCATTTCACTCCAATCATACTGACTTAAACTATCACTGTCTACATTGTTACTCCTTTCTTTAGACATGCATCCTGAGAGTGCTGTATTTTCAAAATTGTTTCATAATAATCTCTTTCTATTATCTAACATTATTTGAAATATATTAACATTCTATGTATTTCAGCTTAATTTTGCTACATTGTTTGTATTTCAGTGTTTAATTAATAGTTGATAGTATTTTGTTGTTTAATTCGTAAATAACTCTTGTATACATGTAGCTCTTATCTAAATCAAATTGTTGAATTCTTTGTAAGTTCATACATACGTATGTATACTTTTTGCTGGTTGAGTGGAAGAGAAGGCCTTGCGGCCTTAACTCTGCCAGCTAAAATAAATCATTATTATTATTATTATTATTATTATTATTATTATTATTATTATTATTATTATTATATTCGGAAGTTATGAACTCTAGTTAACAGCTTGAAAGCTTCAAAACCAAAACGTAACACTCATATCTTACTGTGTATTATTGTACACATACGAACAAGTTCACGGCCAATGGCTCTCTAATATTGCCCTCCAGACACTTGTAATAAAAGTGACCTCTCTTCACTTCCTGTGGAGGATCCTTCTTTATTACGTAACGGAACACTTCAGGATTCCGTGTCGTATCACATTATTGTCTTCCCATTAGCAATCAGCAGGTCAAGGATGTCAAGAACACATTATGTTAAGGTCTTTCACTCGTTTATTTATCTTTTGGTAAAGGACGCTATCAATCTAAAGTGTGAATACAGTCAATATTACACTTACTCAACTCAATATTAAAGTGCTTCAGCAAACTTTTAATGTTCGTTCTTGACCTCTTGTTCTTAAGAACATGTGAAGGTGAAATAAAGGATATATAAATCTGCGTTCGAAGATTGGACCAGATGGCAGGTTCCGTCCTCATACTTTTGAGGATATTCAACTAACATTAGTGTCCAAATCTAGCTTTCAGGTAGTCTACAGTATAGTTCCCTGTGAAGCTGATTTGAATTATTTCAAGGGAAAAATTGTTCCGGGTCCCGGTATCGAACCCGGGACCTTTGGCTAAGTGCACTAACGCTCTACTGACTGAGCTACCCAGGAACTCTCCCAGACACCGACTCAATGTTTTTCTTTATACCCACATACCTCAAAGTGGGCTCACAACCGTCAAACATCCAACACTGAGTGCACACAAAGTCTGTGTGACTTGAATTGTGATTTTCTGTTAACGAACAGTGACGTGTATTATGCAGATCTAGCTTTCAGGTATATCTCTCTGTGAAGATGATTTGAATAATTTAAAGGGAAAAATTGTTCCGGGATCGGTTATCTGTCACTGTTCGTTAAAAGAAAACCACAATTCAAGACACACAGAGTTTGTATGCACTCAGAGTTGTATGTTTGACGGTTGTCAGCCCCACTTTGAGATATGTGGATATAAAGAGAAAAATTGAGTCGGAGTCTGGTAGAGTTCCTAGGTAGCTCAGTCAGTAGAGCGTTGGTGCGCTTAGCCAAAGGTCCCGCATTCGATACCCAGCCGCAAAACAATTTTTTTCCTTCAAATTATTCTAACATTACTGTCTTTCAAAAGTAGTTGGACTGCTATATATGTGTTCAGCATGGATCGAGATTACCATTTAAAGACAATACAGGACAAATGAAAACAAGGCACACACCTAGTCTCGAAGAAGGAAGACAAATCTCCACCACTCTGCAGTAAATTGAATCTGAGATTTGTAGGCTATCTAGGTAGAAATGTGAGGTCACAACGAAGTAAGCCTACCACAAAATGATTCCAGTAAACGTTTATTGTACGTAAATATCTGAAGAATAAAAATTCAACACAACAATTATCTTTTCAATTGTTGACAAAACATACATACATACATACATACATACATACATACATACATACATACATACATACATGCACTCGCACACACACATACACACACACGCAAGCACGCTCGCATAGACGCAAATACATATACATACGTACATACATACATACATACATACATACATACATACATACATACATACAGTCGCCCTGAGTTGCGCAGTTGGTATAGCGTTGGCCTTCTGTGTCCGAGTTTGCGGGTTCAATACCGGCTCAGATCGATGGCATTTATCATCATCATCATCATCATCATCCTTCACGAATTAGGCCTCTGTAGACCTGTTTCGGCCCCATCTAGCAGTCATCTGAAAGGTCTTCCTGGTCGACGATGTCCTCTAGGTTTATACTGCATCATAGAGTAGAGTCAGTAGAAGAAAAAATAAACAGATACAAATTAAATTGGCTAGATCATGTAAGAAGAATGGAAAATTCAAGAATCCCAAAAAATTATGATGCAGTATCGATGGCATTTAAATGTGCTTAAATGCGACAGGTTAATGTCACTAGATTTAGTAGCATGTAGAAGAACTCCTGCGGGACAAAATTCCGGCACACCGGCGACGCTGCTATAACCTCGGCAGTTGCGAGCGTCATTAAATAAACCATAATTTAAAAAAATTACATACATACATACATACATACATACATACATACATACATACATACATACATACATACATACGAGTACATACATCTTTTGTGATACATTATTCCCATGCGGATTACAATTTATTCAATTAAATTATGTGGCAAGTTACGAAGCTTAAAAACTGGCTTTGTTGACCTAGCATATTATGTCGTAGACTACATAAAGTACGTACATCAAGACTAGATGTGAATACTCTTTAAATTATCAAGGCTTCTTTAACACAACACAAGCGTTAATAATGGACGAATGCTTGTCAGTCGTGATATTTTTCGGAACTGCCTTGGAGGCAGAAGGTTTTGTATGCTAACATTTGAGTCAATCGGAATCAGCTGACAAGGAAATTCTTTGTGTCTTGAAATTCTTCACACAGCAGATCTAATGAGATAGCATTACTGGAGTATTAAAAATAGCATTCGTGTCCATGTACGAGTATAATGGCGAAGGCCAGTTTCAGATACATGTCTCAATAGAAACGTGAATAAGTGTACAGTGTTGTAGATCTACATGATCAATAATTAATTACTGAATTGTAACTACATTCAGAAGTGAAATTAATTGATTAACAAAGCATCAAGATGACGTGAATAAGTGTACAGTGATCAAGATCACGCTTCTAAGGATCACGAACACAATACGATAATCTAGAAAGAACTAAAATAAGTGTATACAATTAATTACAATGCAATATCACTATTGCAATTTTATTACCCTACCACATGTAGCGAATGAAGACAACAGTACAACCAATGAAGACATACATAATTTTTAATAGATAGTATGACTCAAGAACCAGTCCTTTTTCACATACCAAGACTGCAAAGTGACGTAAAACAAGCATACAGGTGTAGAAGACGGCAGTAGCTAAAATGGACGTAATTAAGGCGCACGTAGGCGATAATTAGAGAAACGAGTTCGTAAGGAGACATACATATATACATACATACATACATACATACATACATACATACATACATACATACATACATACATACATACATACATACATACGGGCTATTCCATATGAAATCGATCAGTAAAAACCTCGCATTTTTTTATACGCTAATTTTTTCCCTATTTAACAAGGTGCTTAGGAGAGTGCATTTGCAAAAATATACTATCGAAAGTCAAACGGTTTTCGTATTGTTGAGCGACAAATTTAGCGTATTTTAGAAAAACAAGCCTCTTTCAGCGCTCAGAACTCTGGAACCATTTACTGCAGAACATTGAACGGGAGCTCATTTTGAAGCTAACATTTGGTAGGTTATGATAAGAAGTAATCCTTATTTTTATTATATACAGAGAGACAGATAATCTGATTTTACTTACTTTTAGGCTTTTTGCCCATTTGTAAAAAAGGTAAAAAAATATTGAGAAAAAACATTGCATTATTAAGAGGGATTCGGCATTGTTTGCTTAGTGTCACGGCAATAAGTTTCGAGGGTATTAAATAGATTATTTTCACACGCCTAGACTTGAAAGGCGCAACACAGCTCGCACTGGCCGAGAGATGAAGATAAGCGGGCATTGGGCGTCATTTTACTCCTGTGTTTATGAAAACCTGTGATAAAGCTAGCCCAGCTATGCGCTACTAGACAAAACATCACATGTTTATGTCTCCCGGCCTTGCTTGCCTAGGCTAGCTCCCGCCTCACAGTCAGCTGGTTAGCTCACGCGCGTACTATTTATTTTCTTTATTTGATTTTTCAATACTTTTTTATTAACGTTGCACCAGTAAAAAATATGTGCTTATTTGTACTTTCAATGCGGAATCTAACTATATATTTTAAAAATATTTTTTCGTGGGCAAAGGTGTCTAAATTAAGAAAAATCGAAATTTCTCCATTTCCATAAAAAGTAAGAAAAACTGTTTACATGTCAATATAAACTTTAACTTTTCAGCATCAAAATAAACCATGATTTTGATCATTGGGTGAAAGGGTTTCGGAGCCACAACAGTTTAAATTTGCTAATTTTATGAAAATACGATAAATTAAAATATTTTTAATTTAAACACTATGGAGTTCTGATGCCTCAAACTTTGCACAAAGCATTGTATCATAGTTGTCTACGGACAGAAAAAGTATCATTGTACTTAAAAATTGCAAGGTCAATTTTCTCTATATTTCGGTCGATTTGAGATGGAATAACCCATACATACATACATACATACATACATACATACATACATACATACATACATACATACATGTGTTGGAATTTTTTCAGTTTTGTCCTCAACCGTAATGCAATTGTCAGGTAATCCCACTGTGAAACCTCTGCGTCATCTCGCCAAATACCATCTAGCTATTACCAATTTCTTCGAAGCTTAGTAGTTGATACAGCATCGTTAAATAACTACTTTTAAAAGTTTCAATGGGTACCTCTCATGGGTGAATAATTTTCCAACATTAGATTTTTGGGCACATGAGATCAGTAATATGACTGTACTCCTCTGTTTAACTTTAAGTGTAATGGTGAATTGTTGAATGCCGTTGATGGCAGGGAAAACGGGAAGTATCGTCAGAAAAAATATCCAATACATGGATTTTTTACGCTCGGTCAGACATTCCAAACTTGAAAAAAACAAGAAATAAAGTGATCAGACAACATATGAATAAAGAAAATTCAATTTTAGATTTCGTAAAACATAGAATGGTATGGACATGTAAAGCGAATGGATGATGGAAGGCTACCAAGAAGAGTTTTAGATTGGATTCCAGAGGGAAGGAGAGGCAGAGATAGACCGCAAAGCACCTGGTTGGAAGACATAAATAAAGCGTTGACAGAGAAAGGATTGCAAGAACGGGATTGGGAAGATAGAGAGAATTGGAGGAAAAGAATAAGAACGTAGGACATTGGCCACAGGAAGATGTAATATTACATTGTAAACCTGTTTGTAATAATAAGCATGATTATTCACCACAAAATCCACTGAAACTCACAACTCGATTGTTAGGAGTGGAAAACTTTTCTGCTATAGTCGTGACGCTGTTATTCCAGGCGTGACTCCTCCTCTTTGGTTACGTCTTAGGAAGTCAACGCTCTATAAAGTCTAGGTTAGGTAGTACCGTTCGCCATTTTTGTTCTTTCGTTGCCGAGCTATCAGACGAGGGATCTATTTGCCACACCGTTAAACATTATCATGTCGTAGCTCCTATTATAATAAATCAAACGCACTGTAATTCAGCAAATAATTGAGCGGCAAATAACGTCCTCATGTGCTTTCTGCGAACGCCAACGAAAGAGCCAAAATGGCAGGCGATTATATTAACTATTTATCCAGCCTTAGGAAATGCATGACGTCTTCATCAGCAAATCACAAGATGCACACGTTTAAATGTAGCCGACCTGCAACGTGATTGGCTGCCGGAAATTAGAGCGACGGGACTATAACTGTGCGCCTCGATTTCTTTCTTATTAATAACTGAACTCCGCTTGCTTTGTATCAATGGAGGCTACAATTTACAAGGGCAGAGGCTAACCCCACCTTCCCCAGGAAGTTATAACGTCTTATACAATTTAAATCTATATGCCCTCAAAGGTTAAGAGACATGTAAAATGTACTATTCCAGCAGTACATATATATAGAAGTACAGCACAATGGAGTGCGCCCCATTATCGCTGCATTGGGTTCCTTACAAGATGTCTATTGTACTTGCGTAACACCCTGCACGTGAGGTACAGACGCATTACCATGGAGAATTCCCTCGGGTCCTCTTTTTATTAACCCAACATCCATCGAGAGGGCAAGGTCAAACATCTTTTTTCTCAAATTACTGTCGTCAATTGTAAAATCAGGGTTTCACAAGATGTAGGTAGTCGTCCCTCTGTCAAATTTCATATGAGAAACAACAAATAGAAGTAAATAGAGAGCACAAACTTGTTCAATTCAATGTTAAATAATGTCCATTATACCGGTATTAAAATACTAAAACAAATGCAATGTTTTAAGTTATTCAAACTGTTATCCAGTTCTTGAAATTTTCTTCATAGGCATGAATTATTATTGTTACTATTATTATTATTATTATGATTATTATTATTATTATTATTATTATTATTATTATTATTATTATTATTATTATTATTATTAGAAAAAATGGGAGTATAAGGGTACAGTGCATCAGCTATTCATAGATTTCAAAAAGGCATATGACTCGGTTAAGGGAGAAGTTTTATATGATATTCTTATTGATTTTGGTATTCCCAAGAAACTAGTTCGATTAATTAAAATGTGTCTCAGTGAAACGTACAGCAGAGTTCGTATAGGTCAGTTTTTGCCAGATGCGTTTCCAATTCACTGTGGGCTAAAGCAAGGAGATGCACTATCACCTTTACTTTTTGACTTTGCTCTAGAGTATGCCATTAGGAAAGTCCAGGATAACAGAGAGGGCTTGGAATTGAACGGGTTACATCAGCTGCTTGTCTATGCGGATGACGTGAATATGTTAGGAGAAAATCCACAAACGATTAGGGAAAATATGGGAAGTTTACTTGAAGCAAGTAAAAAGGTAGGTTTGGAAATAAATCTCGAAAAGACAAAGTATATGATTAGGACTCGTGACCAGAATATTGTACGAAATGGAAATATAAAAATTGGAAATTTATCTTTTGAAGAGATGGAGAAGTTCAAATATCTTGGCGCAACAGTAACAAATATAAATGATACTCGGGAGGAAATTAAACACAGAATAAATATGGGAAAAGCCTGTTATTAGGTATTCGGTTGAGAAGCTGTTATCATCCAGTCTGCTATCAAAAAATCTGAAAGTTAGAATTTATAAAACAGTTATATTACCGGTTGTCCTGTATGGTTGTGAAACTTGGACTCTCACTTTGAGAGAGGAACATAGGTTAAGGGTGTTTGAGAATAAGGTGTTAGGAAAATATTTGGGGCTAAGTGGGATGAAGTTACAGGAGAATGGAGAAAGTTACACAACGCAGAACTGCACGCATTGTATTCTTCACCTGACATAATTAGGAACATTAAATCCGGACGTTTGAGAAGGGCAGTGCATGTAGCACGTATGGGCGAATGTAGAAATGCATATAGAGTGTTAGTTGGGAGGCCGGAGGAAAAAAGGCCTTTGGGGAGGCCGAGACGTAGATGGGAAGATAATATTAAAATGGATTTGAGGGAGGTGGGATATGATAGAGACTGGATTAATCTTGCTCAGGGTAGGGACCTATGGCGGGCTTATGTGAGGTCGGCAATGAACCTCCGGGTTCCTTAAAAGCCAGTTAGTAAGTAAGTATTATTATTACTGTATTTATCACTGCTCAAACGTGTACGTAAGCGATATATACATTAATTACATTTGAAATAATTACATTTTAGTAGGTCTACTGTGCAGGCCTAAAATTATACATATATATAAATGGCCTATATATTAGGGAATTATAAGGTTTTAAACATTTCCTTTTTTATTAATTTCTTAATTTACGTAAGTGTTCCAAATTCTTAACCCTCTTTGTCATAGTTCCTAATGCTTCAACAACTGCTTGTGTTGTTATTCCTCTAATATTAGAACATTCTTTGCTTATGTTATTTCTTAAAGGAAATTGATTGAATCTGTTCTAGCATAAGAGTTTTATACTATATATTATATTCATTTAATAAGTGCATTGTAAAAGTGCCTACTTCAGGTTTAGTTTTTGAATCCAACTTTCTTCCATCTTTTCAAAGATGTATTATAGCGCTCACTACCTATAGTAAGATGATTTGATGATAAAGCTACTCTTTTGCATTTAATTTTTGCACATGTACGGTATTCTTATATTTTTTAAGATGAAATATATTATTGTTGCTATGTTGCTATGCCTCGAGCTACTCGTGTAAAACATTTATGTATATCTCAATACCTAAAAAAATTTTGTCGGTGATTCTTGATTCATGATGCGCAGCAAACTATCAATTTTTTACCATTGCATTGTCATTGAATACAATTTTATCTTCGGTACCCAAAATAGGGCTATTTTGTATTGGATTTTTTTTACCAACTCGCGCATTTAAATCACCAGTAAAAGTAAATAATAAATTTTACTTAGGTATTTTATTTACCGCTGCATGTAGTTGTTCATAAATTTCTACACTACTAAAATATACTATTCTGAGTTGTTACTAGTTTAAGGAACATAAATGTTAGCACTGAAACATAGCAACGTTAAACCTTATATTTATGATCCTTTCTTTTACCAATGTGTATGAATATATTCTATTACCCTATTACCCTCTTCCGTATCCAAATGGATACTCCTGCGAAAGTTCTTTGTTTCTTTCGAATATAAACGAGACATCATTATACAGGGTGTTTCAAAAATATAGGGCATAATTTCAGGTATGTATTCCCCATATGTAGATAATAAAAAAGTTCATTATAACATATGTCCGGAAATGCTTGGTTTCCGAGTTATCGCCTTCAAAACAGTGATATTCGCAGGAACGTTCTTCTTCCCGCAGGTAGTTGCTGTGACAGAAGATATTAACAGAGTTAATTCCGAGGCGAAGGGTACATTGAGTGTTGTGTTTGGCGGTGAACTGTGCGACATGTACTCAAATCAGAAGTTGGCAAAAGTGCACTTCATGTAAGCTAAGGCGGACTGCAATGCTGCGCTGGCTCGTCGTTTGTACTAGGAGAGGTACCCTGACCGATGGATAGGTAGAGGTAGCCCAATTGCTTGGCCTCCACGCTCACCTGATTTCAACCCTATCGATTTCTACTTAAGAGGCCATTTAAAATCATTGGTGTATTCGTCTCCGGTGCCTGACATGGAATCCTTTCGGAATCTAATTGTGGCAGGTTGTGAGGAAATACGCAATACTCCTGGAACTTGGGATCGTGTTCGCAAGGCCATGAGATATCGATGTGAGGCCTGTATTCAAGCAGGAGGAGGACATTTTGAATATCTGCTGTAAAGGCAACTGCCTACGGGAAGAAAACCGTTACGGTGAATATTACTGTTTGAAGGCCATAACTCGGAAACCAAGCATTTTCGGACACATGTTGTAATGAACTTTTTTTATTATCTACATATGGGGAATACATACCTGAAATTATGCCCTGTATTTTTGAAACACCCTGTATAATTTTGCAGGTTCTACTTGACTTTGTAGTCTGTTTTTATTTTTGTAATAGTAGCAATATCATTTTAAAACTATTTAATTATCTCTAATTAAACTCCTTTATGGATAATATTATAGTGCTCCCTACCTATAGTAAGATGATTTGATGATAGAGCTACTCTTTTGTATTTAATGTTTGCACATGTACGGTATACTTGTATTTTTTAAAATGCAATATATTATTGCTGCTATGTTGCTATGCCTCGAGCTACTCATGTAAAACATTTATGTGCATCTCAATGCCTAAAAAATTTGTGTCGGTGATTCTTGATTCATGATGCGCAGAAAACTATCAATTTCTTACCATTGTCATTGAGTATAATTTCATCTTCGGTACCCAAAATAGGGCTATTTTGTATTGGATTTTTTTTTACCAACTCGCGCATTTAAATCACCAAGTAAAAGTAAATAATACATTTTACTTAGGTATTTTATTTACAGTTGCATGTAGTTGCTCATAAATTTCTTTACTACTAAACATTTACTATTCTGAGTTGTTCCTAGTTTAAGGAACATAAATATTAGCACTGAAACATAGCAACGTTAAACCTTATAATTATGATCCTTTCTTTTACCAATGTGTATGAATATATTCTATTAGCCTCTTGCGTATCCAAATGGACACTCCTGCGAAAGTTCTTTGTTTCTTTTGAACACAACAAGACATCATTATATAATTTTGCAGGTTCTACTTGAAATTTTAGTCTGTTTTTATTTTTGTAATAGTAGCAATATAATTTTAAAACAATTTAATTATCTCTAATTAAACTTCTTTATGGATAAGTTCTCTCGCATTTGTTATTGTAATAATTATTTACTTAACTTTAGTCTTCTTATAATGTTGGAGGAATGTATTATAATATTATTTTTAAAACTGATAAGATATTATCTAGTGTAAGCTCTAACATCTATGGCATTTTTCTTAAGAACCCTGTTTATTTATTATATTTTTCGGCGTAAATTTTTACTACCAACGTCAAGTTACATATCATTTAACTGAACTCATTTTTTCACTTTATCTTCAAATAACAATATCCTGTCTATTCAGCTATTATGAGCCGTTCTCACTACATACATGTTTGACAACTTACGTAATAATTTAAGACAATATAAACAACAATTATCAAGTTTATTTATCTTGCTTTTGTTTCTTATGAGTCACAAGACAGAAAGCTACGTAATTACGACAGACATGTGAACGCAACTAAATTATTTCACGACGTTGTCAAGTTATGTAAACTAATCATAAAATTCGCCGAAGATTTTAGGTGCTTCCTCTGTACATTCATAACGACACAGTACATAAGATTAACATCTTCTATTTTCTACAAATACATTCATTAAAATATAAAGACTCTTGACGATATATTTGTCAACTTCCTGGCATTAAGTTTTCAATTCTGTGGTTAAGCACGAGAAACCTTACGTTATTATAGGCATTATTACATCTCCTACGTATTTGTTTGCATTTATGGAACATGAGCAACTGAAATGTTCGTTACAAACAACTATATTTATTTACTTACGACTAAGCTGAGAGTTCTCATGACAACGGTATCTTAAACCCTACAATATACCATATTAATATAACGATTTCAATCTTAATCGTTTTAAATTTTCTTCCCCTCCTTTTTCCCCCGTTGTCCTTGATTAATATCCGTGTATACAGCGGAAATCGAGTAGAACAAAAGCTAATATTAGTAGACTCAATATCCTGAAATTAAAGGACGAGGAAACTAAGCAACGTTATCAGGCTGAAATTTCAAATAGGTTTGCTGCTTTAGCAACTTCCGACGAAGCTGAGAAAGAGTTAGATGTTAATAGCGTGTGGGACAATATCCGAGATAATATCAAAATTGCAGCTGAGCAGAGCATAGGTTATCATGAAACTAAAAAAAAGAAACCGTGGTTTGATGAAGATTGTTCCATTGCAGTAGATAGAAGGAAACAGGCAAAATTGAAATTCTTACAGGATCCAATTGAGGAGAATAGAGATAATTATTTCAGTGAAAGACGGAAAGCAAGTCGTACACTTAAGAATAAAAAGAGAGATTACTTGAAGGAAAAACTGAATGAGGTAGAAACAAATAGTAAGAATAAAAACATTCGAGATTTATATAAGGGTATAAAGGAATTTAAAAATGGATATCATCCTTCACCTGACATAATTAGGAACATTAAATCCAGACGTTTGAGATGGGCTGGGCATGTAGCACGTATGGGCAAATCCAGAAATGAATATAGAGTGTTAGTTGGGAGGCCAGAGGGGAAAAGACCTTTGGGAAGGCCGAGACGTAGATGGGAAGATAATATTAAAATGGATTTGAGGGAGGTGGGATATAATGGTAGGGACCGGATTAATCTTGCTCAGGATAGGGACCAATGGCGGGCTTATGTGAGGGCGGCAAAGAACCTCCGGATTCCTTAAAAGTCAGTAAGTAAGTAAGTAAGTAAGTAAGTAAGTAAGTAAGTAAGTAAGTAAGTAAGTAAATATATAGCGGAAATGGAATTACAATGTTAGTTTTCTTAACTTTCTTATAGAACACACACAGAGCAGAAATAAAAGAAAACACTTATTCTTGAAAATATAGCAATACAATGCAATTTATCAAGCTGTATTTATTTTTAAAAAATTACGTTCTTATGACAATAAATTATAAAACACATTTTTGTAATGTAATTTGAAATTTCTGTATAACTCTAAGCAATAAATCGGGATCAATAGCTCTAATTTCATTGGCTATGCTCTCTTATAGCAATGATAAAACAAGCTTTTAATAGAAAAAAGAGCAACTTCTGCGGACCTCTGGAAAAAGAACTAAGGAAGAGACTAGTGAAGTGCTTTGTGTGGAGTATAGCATTGTATGCGGCAGAAGCATGGACATTACGATGAATTGAAGATAAGTGTCTGGAAGCATTTCAAATGTGGATATGGAGAAGAATGGAGCGTATGAAATGGACAGACAGAATAAGAAAAGAAGCTGTGCTAGAAAGAGTGAGTGAAGAAAGACTAGTGCTCAAAGTGATCGGGAAAAGAAAAGGGAAGATTTTTTTTCCATCCTTTCATTAGATGTTAATGTCCGCCGAGTTAGCTCTGTGGTAGCCTGTCTCCAAACAAACCAGCCCGGGTTCGAATCCCTGCGAGGTCAGAAAAACGTTAATAAACAATTTGCGTATAAAATTTCTACCTCGGGGCTAGGAGAGGTGGCGGTGTACAACTTCTAATCACTAGATTGTGCACAAATATGCTTGGGTTAAACTCAAATCTCTCCGCAATGCATAAGAAGAGAAGTAATAATTATTGGCGGTTTTCTATCTCATAAATGTAAATCAATTGTAGTATTCTAGGCCACGGGCGTACGCAAGGGAGCTGGGTTACCGGGTTTGAACCTCCCAATTTGAACATTAGAATTAAAAAAAAATATATATATATATATATATATATATATATATATATATATATATATATTTGATTGTTTCTATGAATTTTCCTGTTATGTAAAGTGTCTTACTTATTATATATAAACAATTGTCGAACATATACATATATATATATATATATATATATATATATATATAATTACTGTATAAATTTAATGACAAAGCATTTTTTATTATACAAAATTAAACAGAAGTTAACATTTTGTTAAAAACTGGATGACTGTGAAAGAATACGAATATCCTGAACTAGCACCAACAGATAGCGCGCGTGTACTTTGAGGGATGCGCTTTGCGTGTGCATTTGTTTTCTGGTATATAAACATTGAGGATTTACGTAGTGTATTAGTACATTAAATACTCTTAGAAACAACTCAAAATGTCAAATTTTTGTTGTGTTCCTTTATGTAAAAACCAGGAAAAGCCTTTTGTCTTCATTCAGGTTCCAAAATATTTTTAATATATGCTTTAAACCTTAAAAAATCTAACTAATTAAATTGTGCCTCGAAAGTGCTAGCTATTAAACAAAAATAAGTACTTCAAGTAAGGAATTGCTGGCTACAGTTTCATTTTGGAAGAGGGAAAAGAAAAATTAATAAAACCATAGCAGCCTCGACAGCAAGCTATGTTAACTGGGATGTTTATTATCCAGGACGATCCATAGTGAAATTCATTTCGTGAATAATGTTTTTAATGTACTGTAGACTAATTATTGAAGCCATATTTTTACTTAAAATTTTCAAAATCATCCTACACAGTATTCAAAACTACATGTCCCTAACCTACAAAACACAGGAATAATCGTAATACTACTGCGATCATATTATATCATCTTATCAAACGTTGCATTTGATCTTTTTGCAACTAGAGAAAAAAATTCGAGGAAATGAATCTCGATAGTCCCTTCCCTATAAAAACACATTGGTGGCTGCATATCCTGTTTATGGTGTACGGTACTTACAATACTAATAATTAAAGAGGCAACATTCACCTTTTTGACAAAGTTCCTATTTTTTATTTTTTTTTTATTCGTGCACCTCGTTTTCAAAGTTCTAGTTTAGGTTAATGCATATTCAATTTACTCTTACCTATATTCTGCATACTGGAGATTTCCCCATCCATCTCTTAAGGGGAATCGCTCAGTATTATACAAGTTTACGCTATTATTTATTGTAAATTAAATTAAATTATGAGGTAAGAAAATACTGAATTATATTAAATTATACTAGGTTATACAAAATAATTATAAATATAATTTTGACACGCACAGAAAACAAACAAGCGGGAGAACGCAATGAACTGTAGCATATGACATAATATAGCCCTGTGCCGCATGGAACGCTCCTGCCACCTAACGGTAAAACTTCGCATAATATATCCCTATTACATTTCACAGATTTTATACGGGTATTCATGAATGTGTTCTATTAGAACATAGTATAATATTAATAAATGTACTGTATATTATTTCAATGTACCGAAGTACATATGATATTTCCATGCAGATATTCTGCGTCATCATACGATGAATAATATATGATATGCGTAAATCACGAAGCGATTTAAGACGGCGCTTATTCCGTCGGATCCCGGCCAACTAGTCACTCATAACGAGTGCACCTTAGCACATGTGTGGACTTCGGTCCTATGTTCATAGACATATATGACGTAGTGCAGAGGGCGGCCACTAGAGGGAACCCAGGAGTTGGAACTCAATCAGAGACAATTCTTTCCGACTCCGAGGTTGTATCCGGTGTGGCTTAGTGGATAAAGCATCAGCACGTAGAGCTGAAAACCCGGGTTCAAATCCCGGCGCCGGAGAGAATTTTTCTCCGTTCCATTACTCTTTCATCGTAAAATGTACTGTAACATAACAACATAATAATAATAATAATAATAATAATAATAATACATAAAATTTAAAATACCAATAATGGAAATTGTCAACAATTTTAATAATGACCCCACCCCCTTGACAAAATTCTGCGTACGCCACTGATTCAAGCAGAATTCTAGAAATGTCTCACATCACAAAAGCCTGAGGCAAGACAAACAACAGCATGAAAATAAACGGGAGGCTTTAATTTTCACATAGGTGGTAACAAACTAAGTCTTGCCTCTGAAATCATTTGTTGTAGTGTCGCTTCGGAACAGCGTTGCACCATTCTGTGTAGCAGGCGAACATGTGTGACGCTCTTACTAATAACCTAACAAGAAAGTGCTTGCTCACGTCATTCGTGGCGATGATTCAAGCCCTCGGGGTATGCGTGATATAATATTTGTTCGAGGTTCGAGGTCCGTCACCTTAAAAGTTTCCAGTCACTCTAACATTATTAGGGGTGTCCACTAAACACTATCTAAATAGATATCCCGGAAAATTAATCTTGTTAACCGCGACTTCATTCTGCGTCACGTGTCGGCAACGTAGTTCCTGTACGAAACAGCTTCGGCTTGGCAATTCTCGGAACTTTTATGACAGTGTGCACGTCAATAACGTACCAGTCCCATGTCCAAGGAATCCGACAGTGTGCCCGTGCAGTATCAGCTCAATAAAGTACAAAAATAATATGCACATATTATGGGCATAAGTTATTATTCGCACAGTCAAACAAAGGCTATCTATAACCATTCATATATGACATTTTTGTTCATACAAATACCTACGTAGGAGACATCCGGCCCATACCATCTTTCCACGACTGTTCCAAAGGTTAAGGGAAGGAGGGCACGTATTGCGAAATTACAATTCCATTTCCACACAACTATTTTTGCTTATAACTTTCGACTCAGTCATTTCCGGACCAGGGTTCCTTATCTCAAATTGATAAATGTGCCCTTCCTCATAATCACTGAAAGTTTGTAACTTTTTTAGTGGGTTATTTTACGACGCTTTATCAACAGCTTAGGTTATTTAGTGTCTGAATGAGATGAAGGTGATAATGCCGGTGAAATGAGTCCGGGTTCCAACACCGAAAGTTACCCAGCAGAAAGTTTGTAACATCAGCCCGGAAACACCCTGTATAAATAGAAAAAAAAACAATTCTCAAATAAATTTGCATTTCTAAGAAACATAAAACATAAGGTTAATATATTTTTACTTGAGATTGCACACTTGATCTCAAACATATGAAAAGAAAATTCCTAGCCTTTTAATAAGGGCGTAGTAATTAAATAATGACTGGAGTACGGATTATTATACACTGAAAGGTAGAGATGATGTTTCAAATAGCCTACTTGATTGTTTATACATATATAACAGTTGCCAAAGTAGATAAAAGTTCAGTCAGGTATAAACAACTGTGGCGATTCAAGGCTACTTGACGTTCGGGACTTCGGGAGTGATCAATCTAGATGTCTCGAAACACTCACAAGCAGTCTTTACGTCAACGACGAAACGTATACAACATTGTCGTGCAGGTTTTCGGCTTTGCGGGCGCTGTTAGTCTTGCTTTCCCGATCGTTGTTCATCTCTAGTAAGGACAGCTAAAATTAGCTGTTTATAGCTGAGTTTCCGTCCGTATTAATTTTTATACCAACATATATCTAGAATCATAAAATTGTATAATTACCACTATGGGCAGCTACAATTGGTACCAAAAACAATGATTACAGCTGAACTTTCCATCGTATTTGATTTTATGCTGGACCATGCCGAAATGTAGCAATTATACACCTGGCAGCAGCCCTTTAATGGACCTCATTAAAGTACACCTATTTATTAAAGTTCAGGTGTTCCACCAGTCAGAAAATACCATTGTAGCAATATGAAAGCGCAAGTTTCGATTATTCTCGGATATGCAATCGAAAGACAACTAGTTCTGTTACTATAATAATTAGCGTTAATTGTAAATAATATTAAAATAAATTCAATTTGTCATCTCGTTTTTCAATGTCTAATTCAATTTCAAGGTTATATCAAGATTAATGTTTATTTTACTCTCTAGATTATATCAAGGTCAATGTCGACAATTGTTTCTCGGAAAAAATCAATACTTTCGCGTCTGCGCACATCTCACAATTGATGAGGTATTGCACAAGGTCAGTTCCGCTCCTCAGTCAGATAAGAATAGCATGAATACTTATGAATAAGTTCAAGTTAGAAATAAGGTCGAGCATAAAAAGTTGTATGAAACTTGACTATAATGGTAATTACGACGCTCGTATGAAAATTATGAAACTCGCTTGCGCTCGTTTCATAAACATACTCGCGTCTTAATTACTACCATTATAGGCTCGTTGCATAATGTACTATTATACCATTATCAGTCAGGCACTTTGCGAATGTACCATGTGAAAGCCACTTTATTGAAAGTGCACCTTGTAGCCTATATCATAATTGGATCATATCGCTTTAACAATGGTAGTACAAAGGCTGAATATATCAAATAATAATAATAATAATAATAATAATAATAATAATAATAATAATAATAATAATAATAATAATAAATGTTCAGTAACAGAAAACATACCTGTATTTATTCTAATTAAATTGCTAGGAGCTCGTTGTGTCATTTCGTACTTCTTGCCACTGTCGCTATTCCTGAACATCTTGTTTTCTGGACGAGAAGTTGGAAATTTTTTTTTCTGTTACACATGATATCTTGTATCACCCTTAATTAAACCCCAACATTTTCTGAATCACAACACTAAAATATTATAGATAGTTAACATAATATTCCGGTCATTTATACATTAGGAAGAAGATGTCCTAGTACACACGGCAGGGCTCTAAAGCCATTCTTGAAGTTATGATATAAAAAAACTCTCATAAATAATCTCAAGTAATATTGAGGGAAAGTTCTTCAAACAAGGCAACTTGTATCGTCGTACGCGTTACGAAATAACTCTGGATTCAACAGCCTTTAAATTGCTTCAGAGAAAACCGTGCTCTGTAACATTACGCTTAATGAGCCAATTTCCGTGTCACAAAGCCACTGTCTCTCACTTGAATATGTCGTATCACGAAGTCATTTTGCAAACAATGGACATGTAAATTATGACACATTACAACTTATGTAATCAACCGATTGTAAACTATAATATGATCCAGGGATATCACGACATGTGACGTTGCCTATTTCGTTGGTTTTGTAAGTGGAAGTGGTATTTATTATGTATAGTATATCTACATAAGTATCTTCATGAGGATGATGAAAGAAAACTGAGTCATCTCACATGAGATAGTTTAAATCCCTAGCAGGATACAACTGTTAATGTTAATGTTTTTAGGCATTGCTAGAAGTACTGATTGGTGTTTTTTTCCTTTTTTTTTTAATCTAGACTAAAATTGCAAGTTTCTTGTTTATGTTAGTTAATTAGTTAGGAGACAATTAATTATGATACTTAATCACTCATTTAAAGTTTGTGTGACTGCAATCTGTGTATATTTTTGTGTGGCTTTACTTTGTTTATAGTGTTTCTCTCTCTCTCTCTTTATTTCTTGTGTAGCTTTACTTTGTATATAGTGTATTTTTTCTCTGTTTATTTCTATTATTGTATTTGTATTCCTGGTGTTGTGGAAGAGAAGGCCTGATGGCCTTAACTACACCAGAATAAATAGATAGATAGATAGATAGATAGATAGATAGATAGATAGATAGATAGATAGATAGATAGATAGATAGATAGATAGATAGATAGATAGATAGATAGATAGATAGATAGATAGATAGATAGATACGTAGATAGATAGGTAGGTAGGTAGGTAGGTAGGTAGGTAGGTAGGTAGATAGATAGATAGATAGATAGATAGATAGATAGATAGATAGATAGATAGATAGATAGATAGATAGATAGATAGATAGATAGATAGATAGATAGATAGATAGATAGATAGATAGATAGATAGATAGATAGATATAGATAGATATAGATAGATATAGATAGATATAGATAGATATAGATAGATATAGATAGATATAGATAGATATAGATAGATAGATAGATAGATAGATAGATAGATAGATAGATAGATAGATAGATAGATAGATAGATAGATAGATAGATAGATAGATAGATAGATAGATAGATAGATAGATAGATAGATAGATAGATAGATAGATAGATAGATAGATAGATAGATAGATAGATAGATAGATAGATAGATAGATAGATAGATAGATAGATAGATAGATAGATAGATAGATAGATAGATAGATAGATAGATAGATAGATAGATAGATAGATAGATAGATAGATAGATAGATAGATAGATAGATAGATAGATAGATAGATAGATAGATAGATAGATAGATAGATAGATAGATAGATAGATAGATAGATAGATAGATAGATAGATAGATAGATAGATAGATAGATAGATAGATAGATAGATAGATAGATAGATAGATAGATAGATAGATAGATAGATAGATAGATAGATAGATAGATAGATAGATAGATAGATAGATAGATAGATAGATAAACGTCTCGCGCCTTGGCATCTGGTCTAAGGCAGTATCCAATTTTTTCTTTTTGCTAGCGTAACCCCAGAATACATTTTTTTACCTTCTTACCTTCAAAAAACTGCATTGCAATTTTTTAAGAAATAACAAAAACAACTATTCACTTGCGTAATTTCCACTCGTTTTTTCAAGATTTAGGAGTGAAAATTCGAGAGGGGGTGGGAATTATGCGATGACAATAAAAATATCAGGGGTAAACTGGTCATAAACACCACCAAACAAGCTACCGGCGTAGCTCAGTCGTCTAAGGCGCTTACCTGCCGATCCGGAGTTGCGTTCGAGCGCGGATTCGATTCTCGCTTGGGCTGGTTACCTGGTTGGTTTTTTCCGAGGTTTCCTCAACTATAAGGTAAATGTCAGGTAATCTATGGCGAATCCTCGGCCTCATCTCGCTATCACCAATCCCATCGACGCTAAATAACCTCGTAGTTGATACATTGTAAAAAACACCAAACAACTAGTATACTGTTGAAAATCTAATGTAATAGGCTTAAATAATTTTAGTACTTAATAACTATGATCAGTAACAATTTTGGTAATTAATTAAGCGAAAGTTCAGCTATTTTTTCGTCCTGTATGCTGTGTCTTGGTTACATTACCGGAATCTTGTGACCGACTTCGGACTCATCCCTGCCAACTTTCTCCCCATAGTTGAGTTTAGCGACACTGACGCTGTGACAGAGTAACACTGTAGCCTACGCACAATAATACCTGACTAACTGACCAAAAATCAACAGATGCGCAGGTGACGGAGACTGCAAATATCGTTAGGTCTTTGTAGATTCGACCTTGGGTTTTCCACGAATTCCGTTGTGCTGTACTTTAAATCTTAAGGGTACCCATAGATATAACAGAAATATTGTAGTCCTAGGTAATCCACATTGTATCTGAGGGGGAAATTGCGCGAGAAAAATATTTTTTAAAAATTATATATGAAAAATCTATGAGGGGAGAAATTACTCAAGAGGGGAAATTATACAATTTTTTTTAAAATTTAGTAGGTTATTTTAAGAGTTTTATCAACGTCTTAGGTTATTTAGCATCTCAATGAGATGAAGGTGATAATGCCGGTGAAATGAGTCCGGGGTGCAGCACCGATAGTTACCCTGCATTTGCTCACATTGAGTTGAGGGAAAACCCCGGAAAAAGCCTCAACCAGGTAACTTTCCCCGACCGGGAATCGAACCCGGGCCACCTGGTTTCGCGGGCAGACGCGCTAACCGTTACTCTACAGGTGTGGACAATTATACGCGTAAATACGGTATTATTATTATTATTATTATTATTATTATTATTATTGTTCCTATACATAGAGTAGTTATTGATGTAAATGCAAAAATAATAATGAATCATGTGAAATTTATTCAAGCTAGGAAAATAAACAGTTCATATTGTAAAAGAAAATGTGTAATGTGCAATATTAATGAACAAGTATAATGAAATAAATATGTTGGTATTTTTATGTACCTAGTGTGTCAGTTGGATGCGTATCCTAGAGACAATCCCGCATACCCCTGGGGGTACGCGTACCATAGATTGAATACCACTGGTCTAAAGGTAAGCCTAAGGCATCCTGCCTAGGACTGGTGTTATGGAATGCGTGGATGTCTATGGTTCGTCTCAGAAATCTGTGGAGTAGAAAGACGAAACAAGACCTCTGTGCAAGTTGTATGTGGGAGGGCTAGGGCCAATGATCGCTCTGGGGGGAGGCATTGCTTGAACGAAGCTAGCAATTGCTTGCAGGGATTGGAGTATTTCTATCTGAACTCTACTCTACCTTCTACCACGAGCATCTTACCCCTTAGCAGCTCCAAGCTGATGCTGCCCGCAATACATTCCGGCACAGATAGATTCCGCCCCCCTATGCGTGAAGTTACTCCACTGATATATGGAACGGACCATAGTGTCCATTCAAATAAAATATTCTCCCTTCGCTATATCGTATAAGCTTACAAGTCGGTAAAAGAAGGAAGGTAAAACAAGTAGAGAAGAATATAATATGTTGAAAATGAAATGACGCGGATTATGTCCCAAAAAATATTCATATCAGAAAAACTAATTTTTATTTATTTATTATCAGATTTTACAAAGTACTAGGACATTTTTCTGTACCCATTTTCAGGATTTTTTAGCCTTTCTCCAGTCCTCCCTATTCTTCCATGCCATATCTTCCAATCTTCTTTCTTTCGTTGTTCTAATATTATTCCTTGTGTCCACGTCAGTTTTGGTCTTCCCCCTCTTCTTTTTTCCGTTGGAGTCACAGTCTACTATATACAGTCACGAAGCTTGAGTTTTGAGTGTGCTAGAAACTGTGAGACTGTGACGGTACTATTTTGCATTGCCTGTAATGAGGCGATTTTAGCGATCCTAGTGGTGAGCAACTATCTAATGTTTGCATATTTACTACGTATTAAGCTTCGCGACTGTATATACTAGACTGTGGTTGGAGCGACTAATTACTTCTGTAATTATAATATAAACTGTAGGCCTACGTATGAGCGATGATTATGAGAAATAGAAACTTTGACATAAAACGCGAGTAGCAGATTTAAAACAGTTCGTAGATTGAATAGGAAACCTCGTTGGTATTACAGATGCTTTAGGAAGGAGCATTCGTAACCCAAGACCGCTTTTTACGATTTCCTTGAAAGTAACACTGCTTCTAGAGGATGGTACGTAGCATTCACAGTCACAGAGTCTGAACATTGCACACTCGTATTTTTACAACGCCTATAAAACCCATAGTGCTCACACAATATTCAATGGAATTTTCATTAGAGAAATTTATGTTCAAGGATTGAACTCGGTGGCAGTTGCACAACATAAAATGATTAGAGTTGAGAAGCTCCATGCACTTCAGTCAGCAAGGCCTACATTTAAGATATTTTATACCTACATAATACATAATACATACTGTAAGTTATTATTAGAGCCCGGAATATTAGGTGCTAGAAGTTAATATCGTTCCTCGGTATAGTTTCTAAAATAGAAGCCATGCCCCCACTTCTTTGACACGTCATTCTTGTCATTCAGTATTTTCTTTTCGGTACCGTTAAAGGTCTCTAATCCTCGTAACTACCACTTAAAAATGTGACTCTGTTTATTATTACATATCGAACTCCTGTGAACTAGGCTTAAAACCTTCCTCACTGGCACCACATCCATTCATCTACACACAGTATGATCCTTAACTTTTAGCACATAAAATTCCGGGCTCTAGTCTATTATGTTATACACTGCTCCGTCGATATAGGAGAAATCCAATGTTTACGTACTTAGATACAACACGCGGAGGAAGACCCCTGCATTCGGCAAGCATCATGTTTAGGTAGAGCATGAAAGTGAAGGAATATTATAACCAGTAAAAAATAGATGATATGGGAATTGGTATATACTGTAAGAGATAATTCATTATAAAAAAGTGAATCTGATACAACATTAATATGAATTAATTTTATTTCCTAGAATATATCATCATCATCATCATCATCATCATCATCATCATACAAACATGTATTAGACCATGTAGTCTGTTATAGACTCGATCCATTTTTTGTGGGACGTCCTATTGATTTTTTCCCTGGTCGTCTGTAACGGAGGATCATTTTTGGGTATATATATATATATATATATATATATATATATATACAATGGTAATAAATAAATACACTACTAAGATTTATTTCAAATCATCCGTCCTCTAGTGAGGTTGACCACTGGGATCCGGAATTAACAAACACAAAAGATAAAGGGAAATGAAACGAGCAAAATAGTGATTCGATTTGTACATTAAAACAAAACTTTACCAGTGTTAACATATAGATGATAGTGTAGAATTTGAAGAGAGGCCTTCAGAATTTTCATTACAATCTTCTGAACCTCATAAAAGGGAATTTTAAAGGATTTAAGGATATTACATGTAAATTTTGAATGAATGAGTGAGTGACTAAGTGAATGAATGAATGAGTGAATACATAAATATATTATTAAATAAATAAATAGATAAATAAATAAATAAATAAATAAAAATAAATAAATGAATAAAAAATAAATAAATAAATAAATAAATAAATAAATAAATAAATAAATAAATAAATAAATAAATAAATAAATAAATAAATAAATAAGTAAATCAGTATTAGTTGGGAGGCCGGAGGGAAAAAGACCTTTGGGGAGGCCGAGACGTAGATGGGAAGATAATATCGTCACCTGAATGCAAGAGCTAGGTAACTTGATTTTTCATATTTTGTGACATTGCCTATTTACTGCACTAGGGAATATGTCTCGTTTTCTTTTACCTATTTGTTATATTGGAAAATAGATGTCGCTGGTATCGTTCGATCAGTTACCTAGTTCTTGCATTACATTTTGTGCGATTTTTGCTATGCTATAAAAGAGGTAACTAAAAAACGCAAATTTCGAGTTACCTAGTTCTTGCATTCACGTGACGATCACGTGACGGATTTGAGGGAGGTGGGATATGATGGTAGAGACTGGATTAATCTTGCTCAGGATAGGGACCAATGGCGGGCTTATGTGAGGGCGGCAATGAACCTCCGGGTTCCTTAAAAGCCAGTAAGTAAGTAAGTAAGTAAATAAATAATAATAATAATAATAATAATAATAATAATAATAATAATAAACTCCTGTGCTTGCACTGCTGTCACTGCTATCGTTATCGCTGTCTTGCTGAATGTTGCATTAGATATCCGAGAAGCAAAAACCTGTCGGTGAGTAATGAAATCGTTAAACGAATAATACAAGTATTCGAGAAATTTTATTTGAATAAATTATTCAATTCTTAATATCATTCGAGAAAAGGATTATTCGATTCTACACATAATTATATACTACTACTCATGCTGCTAATTGAATGTTTTCTCCACGGGGAACATTAAAATGTTAATTTCCGATGAAAATACTATTCATAATAATTTATAGTGTTGGCCGAATAGTATTGTTTTCGCGCCCAGCGTATATTAAAGGAGAAATTAGAATTGTTGTTATGTAATGTATTAGAAATATATAAAATGAGGAAACTATAAAGTATCCTGATGAAGAGGATTAATGTTGCCCCTGGTAGAAATAAATTAATACTGTACCTTTCCAACAGGGGACATCAAATTCCCCAGGAGTGGGGTGCGATCCCGGCATCCCCAGTCAATACGCACCCTGCTACTGCTACTGCTACAAGTACTGCTACCAACCACTATTACTACAACTAACAAAGGAATATGAATATACTCAGTAGGCCTAAATTATAGCCTAATGAACGTGAATAAAGAGAAATCGAATATGAAAACTTCTTCACAAATTACTCATTGCAGGTATTGTTCCTATTGCATTATTTTTGATCTTGGGAACACGTACCTTACACCTTTATTCTTTAACTACGATACAGAAAAAGAGATGGCACCATATGCTAGTGTGGCTAACAGCTGACGCAACGTAGCACCTGTTTCTCAGGCAACCCATCCAGCACGGCAGTTATTTTGGCTGCAGAGTTTAAAGAGTTATGCAATAATAATGTTTGTTGTTTGGAGAAAGCGACTGGAATGAGAAAGCATTTTCGAATAATTACGAAACAAGACGTACAATTTCCACTAAGAAGAAAAGAATACAATATCACTGTTATTACCACTACCACAACCAACCACAGCAGTAATAACATGAGTAGAAGCACCTCCAGGATCATCAGCAACAGCAGCACCAATAATATTATCACCATCGTCAACACCAACAGCAGTAATAGTAAACGCTAGGTCTATAAGTTGCAGTAACAGCAGCGCCACCAGCATCAATAAAATTCTTAGATTTTACTTATTAACCCCTTCAGTACCCGTAATCTTAAAATTGACAATATTGTGCTATATTTAGTAGTAATTTAGTAGTATTTATTTATTTCACCTGGTAGAGATAAGGCCGTCAGGCCTTCTCTGCCCCTCTACCAGGAGATTCCAACTATAATATGAAGAATAAAATTAAAATTAGTATTAAATTTACAATTACAATTACAAATAACATTACAATTATTATTAAATTTACAATTACAATTACAATAAAGAAAAGATTACCCGACTAATGAAAGCTAGATAATTTATCATAGAAAAACAAAGAATATTTTATATTTACTGAATTACAAATTAAACCTAGAATAACAAAATTGTATAGTGATGAAATTACTGGATATTGAAATATTTTGTGATAGATTAAGGAAACTATTTACAAATAATCAATTACTAAGTGCCTAGTAAGTTTGTGTTTGAATTCAATTTTATTTCGACAATCCCTGATGCTAGCAGGTAGCGAATTCCAGAGTCTTGGCAGGGCTATTGTGAAAGAGGATGAGTATGAGGAGGTGCGATGGGATGGTACTGTTAGTATTGTTTCATGACGAGAGCGTGTGTTCAGATTATGGTGGGAAGACAGGTAAGTGAAGCGAGACGACAGGTACGAAGGAATAGAGTTCAAGATTTCGAAGAGAAAGAGAAGTGAATGTAAATTTCTTTTCTTATCTAGTTTAAGCCAACCTATTGCTTCCAGGGATGGGGTGATATGATCATATTTACGAACATTGCTTACAAAACGTACACACAAATTATGAGCACGTTGTTTCGTTTCCATAAACTTCCTACTTGTTTAGTTTCGCAGTAATCTGTGGAGTATTCAGGTTGATGTCAAGAGTCTTTCAACTCCATACAAAGAAATTACGTGACTAAAATATTGCACAACTTTAAATCTATTTCTCTTATAAACTCGTTAAAATTTTTCTTCTCATGACTAGTTCCAGAGACCTAATCAAAATTCAGTGTAAGTAATTTAAACATAAGCAAATAAACTTAATCATATACAGTATTACAATGTTTAATTTTCAATTAATGCTTAATATCTGGGATGACCTGTGTTAATTTTTTAGTTGGTTATTTAACGATGTCGTATCAACTACTCGGTTATTTAGCGTCGGTGGGATTGGTGATAGCGAGATGAGGCCGAAAATTTGCCATATATTACCTCACATTTACTTTACAGTTGGGGAGAACCTCGGAAAAAACCCAACCAGGTAATCACACCAACCGGGAATTGAACCCACGCCCGAGCGCAACTTCGGATCGGTAGGCAAGCACCTCAGCCGAATGAGCTACTCCGGTGGCCTACCTGTGTCTTCTAGTTGGTTATTTAACGACGCTGTATCAACTACTAGGTTATTTAGCGTCGATAGGATTGGTGATAGCGAGATGGTATTTGGCGAGATGACACCGAGGATTCGCCATTATTTACCTGACATTTGCGTTACGGTTGGGCAAAACTTGGGCCTACCTCTGTTTATTGAAATTAAGGATATGTACAGAGTGAATAAAAAACCGGGGAAGAACTTTGAGAGCGAGTTCCTCACACCGAAACTAGGGAAAAAAAGTTATATAAACATACGTCCGGAAATCCCCTTCCTCTAGTGTTTGTCCTTTTGTGGTCTGACTCCAAGTTCGACATATATGTTGACATATATTAAGTCAACTGCCCATATACAAGAAGCGCACTCAACTGAGTGAATTGGTGGCTGGGATTCCACAGCAATATGCACTGTTGGATGAAGAATCTACGTAAAGATTAATTTTTGGTCCGGTGTTGTGGATTGAACTTCGGCGTAGCTCAGTGGTTAGAGCACTTGGTAGGCCTACGTAGAACCAAGGACACGGGTTCGATCCCCGGCGCCGGAACGAATATTTCTCCTCTAATAATAATTCTTACAATAATATATATATTCTGTAGGACCAAAAATTAATCTTTACGTAGATTTGTTTTCTTTTCAATTAAATATTATTCCATATAATTTGTAAATCACATGACGAATGAAACTACAATGCCCATCTTAAAATTTTAAGGATCGTATGCTGAGACTAAGAGTAAAACGGAAAAGAGGGACGTTTGGAGATCGCTGAATTTGAAGTGAAGGACCTGCCCTTGGGCAGAAAATTATGAATGAATGAATGAATGAATGAATGAATGAATGAATGAATGAATGAATGAATTATAATATGTAAGTAAACACAATCTTTTGAAATCTGTATTCAAGCTAGATTTTTGGTTTAAGAGTATTGACACAATTAATTAACAAAGTATTTTTCATTGAAGACTGCTACGTAGTTCTTTGTTACGTCATCTACAGATAAGATATCATCTCGGCACGAAGCAAATGTGTCCAATATGCCTACATGACTGTAACATTCAATAAAATTCAGAACATACATATATAAAATAAATATATTACATGTTATTCAGCGGTAAGTTGGAAACCAAGGTTCCCTAGTTCGTTTTCCTTTCCGTGTTCACTATTCAGAAGTTATTTTTAAACAGATATGATACCGTTGAGAGTCCTGTCATATTTCAGGTTTAGAAATGTAGTAAGAGGTGATAGATTTATTTGTTTCAACTAAAGTATGTGTGCCATGTGTGTCGAAATTATATTTACAATTCTGAGTGTTTCATTTATACTGGAACATTGCTTCACGCTTTCTTCCCAAGTAAATAAAGCAAACGATCACGCACTCTTCTGGAGTCAGCTTTAGAAATCTGACTGGAATACAGTTTACCTGATAAAAAATAGGAAAGCATCAATGAAAAGAAAAGATCACAATTTATTACAGAATATGCACTTTTTTTTTTTTAGCTAAAAGCAGTGATAACACACTTCGACATTTCAGGCGTATTTTTGAGTGGCAGTTTTTAATCGAGAAGCTTTTGTCTTCAAGTCTGCTCTAAATAAAGCCGAAAGTTAGAATTTATAAAACAGTTATATTACTGGTTCTTCTGTATGGTTGTGAAACTGGACTCTCACTTTGAGAGAGGAACAGAGGATAAGGGTGATTGAGAATAAGGCGCTTAGAAAATATTTGGGGCTGAGAGGGATGAAGTTACAGGAGAGTGGAGAAAGTTACACAACGCAGAACTGCACGCATTGTATTCTTCACCTGGCATAATTAGGAACATTAAATCCAGACGTTTGAGATGGGCAGGGCATATAGCAAGTATGGGCGAATCCAGAAATGCATATAGAGTGTGAGTTGAGAGACCGGGAGGAAAAAAGACCTTTGGGGAGGACAAAATATAGATGGGAGGATAATATTAAAATGGATTTGAGGGAGGTGGGATATGATGATAGAGACTGAATTAATCTTGCTCTGGATAGGGACCAATGGCGGGCTTATGTGAGGGCGGAAATGAATCTCCGGGTTCTCTAAAAGCCATAGGTAAATACGTTTTTAATCGATGTTATGCACTGTAATTGGATAAACTTACATACTTACTTACAAATGGCTTTTAAAGAATCCAGAGGTTCATTGCCGCCCACACATAAGCCCGCCATCGGTCCCTATCCTGGCAAGATTAATCCAGTTCCTACCATCATATCCCATCTCTCTCAAATCCATTTTAATAGTATCCTCCCATCTACGTCTCGGCATCTTCAAAGATCTTTTCCCCTCAGGTATTCCAACTAACACTATATGCATTTCTGGATTTACCATACGTGCCTATCTCAAACGTTTGGATTTAATGTTCATAATTATGTCAGGTGAAGAATACAAAGCATGCAGTTCTGCTTTGTGTAACTTTTTCCATTCTCCTGTAACTTCATCCCTCTTAGTACGAAATATTTTCCTAAGTACCTTATTCTCGAACACACTTAACCTCTGTTCGTCTCTCAAATTGAGAATGAAGTTTCACAACCATACACAACAACCAGTAATATAACTGTTTTATAAATTCTAACTTTCAGTTTTCTTGAAAGGAGACTGGATGATAAAAGCTTCTCAACCGAATAATAACAGGCCTTTCTCATATTTATTTTGCGCTTAATTTCCTCTCGAGTGTCACTTATATTTGTTACTGTTGCTCAAAGTTATTTTAATTTTTCCACCTATTGAAAGGATAAATTGCCAGTTTGTACAGGGTTTTTCATTTCGTACTATGTTCTGGTCACGAGACGTAATCATATAGCTACTTTGTTTCTTCGGAATTTACTTTCAAACCCATCTCATTATTTGCTTCAAATAAAATTCCCGTGTTCTCTCTAATAGTTTGTGGATTTTCTCCTAACATATTCACGTCATCCGCATAAACAAGCAGCTGATGTAACACGTTAAATTTCAAACCGTGCCTGTTTTCCCGGACTTTCTTAATGGCATATTCTACGCCAAAGTTAAAAAGTAAAAGTGATAGTGCATATCCTTCCGCGTCAGGACTTGAGCCACAGACGCGGCTTAAATCGCCCTTAGAGATCCACACATCAGCCTGTCTTGCACCGTGACGCACAATCACCGAGAACGAATCATCAAAGAGTGATAAAAGCGAATCAATTACAGTGTGAAGTGTGAAGTCGGAAGCAAAAATCTATATTTGCTTTGTGTCGGGTTATGTAAGAGGTAAACTGATATGTTTGTTCGTCCTTGTGAAGTGACCCTTTAATTTTATTCTTGAATCAATATGTACATGTGCATTTAATGAACTTTACGCTCATTTTCTTCATGCCATTAGAATCATTATTTAATGTTTAACGTTTGCATAGAAGAAAATGAATATGTTTATACCGTCTTCTACCTCATGATCAACATTCATTCTCATAATTAATGGCTTCCCATCAAGTAGAAAAAATGTTTAGCTAAGACAAGTAGGAAAGAAATCTGTATGCAAATCAGAAAGTGTATGCTGCAATAAAATAATGGTTGCTTATACAGAGTGTAAAATAATTAAACCGACAAATTCCAGGAATTTGTCTGGGACATCAAAACAAACAGTTTTCTTATATTTTCTTCAGAGGCTTTATTAAACCGGCAGAGGATGTATGTGTTCTTCAGTCATGACTACTCTACAAATTCACATTTTGTTTTCAGTCTTGACTCAGTGTAGTGTTTTATTAAACCAGCAGAGGGCGTACGCGTTCTTTAGTTTATGATTACTCTACAAATTCACATTTTGTTGTATGTCTTATTTATTTATTTAACTAGCTAGCTAGTCAGTACAAATTAAAATAATAAAACAAAAATGTTTCTAGCCACTACCGTAAGAGCCAGGCTCGTGTACGGTGTGGTCTTAGCCATTAATATAACATAAAATTTACAAGAGCAGTTTACTAAATATAGTAACTTAATTCAAACCAATAAATAACACACAAGAGCAAAAAAAAAAAAAAAAGAGAAAAAAAGAGAAAAAAACACATTTAATATAAACTGACAAATTGACAATCAGTCTTGACTCAGTACAGTGCTTTATTAAACCGACAGAAGGCGTATGCGTTCTTCAGTTCATGATTACTCTACAGATTCACATAGTGTGTGTGACTACTTGAACAATTTCCAGGGAAATGGATTGGCAGAGGCGGGCCTATACCTTGGCCTCCCCGATCTCCTGATTTTACTTGTTTTTTTTTTGTTTGGGGACAGATGCGTAATCTTCTTTAAGCAACCACAGTTGACTCAGATCATCTGGTGGTCTGGATATTTGCTGCAGCAGGGGATTGGATTATTGGATTATTTTACGACGCTGTATCAACATCTAGGTTATTTAGCGTCTGAATGAAATGAAGGTGATAATGCCGGTGAAATGAGTCCGGGGTCCAGCACCGAAAGTTACCCAGCATTTGCTCGTATTGAGTTCAGGGAAAACCCCGGAAAAAACCTCAACCAGGTAACTTGTCCCGACCGGGATTCGAACCCGGGCCACCTGGTTTCGCGGCCAGACGCGCTGACCGTTACTCCACAGGTGTGGACCTGCAGCAGGGGAAATAAACGATAATCCAGAAGTCTTTCGCCGCGTTAGACAATCCATGTCCCGTTGATGTAACCTTTGTGTACAGGTCAATGGAAGTATTTCTGAACATCTTTTTCAGTGACTTTGGTGTGTAAAAGTTTTATAAGAGACTCAAGCAACAAAGCATGAGAATGGTTTGTGTTACATTAAGATCTGGTGTTCTTGCGAAATAGTGCCTCACAGCACAATATGATACTAGAGAAAACTGTCTGTTTTGGTATCCCTTACAACCTCCCGGAGTTTGTCGGTATAATTACTTTTCACCCTGTATACACTATGAAATGAAGTTTCAAGTATAATCTTTTTTCAATTCAAACGTTTTTAGAGTTACGTTATATCGCAATAAACCCATAGATCAAATTATACTGGTATTCATTAACTGTATGTAGTGAAAAACTTTGCAATATTAGTTTTGTGATTATACAGCTACTGGTAATAGGAATTCCAAACCAAATACGAACTTATTAACAAAGAGACAGACAGGACAATGTGAAAGATTTTCGGTAGTAACTTCTCCGGACTATTCATATTATGATTAGGGCTAGGATTTTGATGAAATTGCATTTTTTTTTCTAGTAAGCCAGAAACACAGCTGCTTTAGTATTTGTATGTTATGTGATGAACTGAGTGTTTTAAGACATATTTGTTAGGGCATTTTTTTTTACATTTTTTGCCTATTTCGGCTCATAAGAGAATCTTTTGTTTTATTCGGTCATTTTTGACGCATTTTCATTTAATTTTGGCCATAAACCCACATTTTTAATGTAAAATAATGTTTATATTCTTTGATATTTTCTCTACATATTTTGTCCATTAATACCCATTATTTTGTATAATATTTTAATTGTTTTTCTACACAAATATTGCCATTTTAACGTAGCACACCCCATGTAATGGATCAGTCCAACCATCCCTTCAATATAAACTCCTCTATACCTGCTAATTCCGGATAAGAGTGGCCTTGTGGTAGACTACTTGGAACTACATCAAGTAAAATAATTAATTAAAGTGTACTACTTAGGAAAAAATTATGTAAAAATTAAATAAACTTAAAGGGTACTATTCATAGACATTTTGCTAGCCCGCGCTACGAGCGTGCTAAACTAGTCCCGGCTATCGACTGATTACTTGTACAGGATTCATATCATAACATATCGCTAACATAGTTTATGAATACGAAAAACGTTAGTTCGCTGATCACCCACCGGAAGCCCGCGCTAAGAATGTCTATGAATACGGCTCAAAATCTTGATTGCCTATTAGAATTTAATTTAATTACTAGTCTAAATATTAAGTAGTATAAACCTCTTTTCCTACTAGGCTAAGCTAATTATGTAAGATCAACTTTAGGGCATTTTTAAGGGCATTTTTGAAAGATTTTTAGGTCATAAATGCATTGCTTTTAGGACATTTTTTCATGATTAATAAGTCATCAAATTCCTAGCCCTAATTATGATGATTAGGGATCGTACTTTGTACAAGATTGAGATTAAGTATTAATGGAATTTTTATTGCCGATTGTATATTCTCCATAAATCAAATAATAGAGAAACATAGAGAACATAATCTACCAACATACATGATTTTTGTGGATTATGAAAAAGCATTTGACAATGTTTGCAGAAACAAACTATGGATCATAATGAAAGAGAAAGGTATTCCACAACATTTAATATCAGCAATTAAAAGTTTATACGTTCAAAATAAAATTGTAATTGGAACATCAATGGAAAGAAAGAATATAGCAGCAACAATAAATAAAGGAGTAAGACAAGGGTGTCCACTTTCACCGTCACTTTTTAATATTTATATTGATAAAATCGTAATGGATTGGCAGATGGATTTAAATGAACATTTTAAAATTAAAAAAAAATATATTCGTAGATACATTGCTCTTTGCGGACGACCAAGTTTTAATATCCAGTTCTGAAAATGGGGCACAGATGGCTCTATTCCAATTAAATAATATAAGTAAAAGTTTTAGCTTAAACATTTCAATTAATAAAACAAAAGTTTTAGCATTTAGAGGAGCAGATACATTAAGAGCCAAAATTGTCTTGGAAGGAAAAATTATTGAACAGATAAATTGTTTCAATTATCTTGGGTGCAACATTTCTTATATGAAGAATGAAGATATTCAAAACAAGATTAATAAATTCAACTATGTATGCGGTGTCATTAATAGATCCCTAAAAAGTACTAGGAAAGAAACAAAAATTAAATTTTATAAGGTAATGGCAGTGCCAATGTTGCTTTATGGATCTGAATTTTGGATCCTGACTAGAAAAAGAAGAAAGAAGAATAGAAGCAGCAGAGATGAAATTTCTAAGATCTGTAGCAGGTTACACCTTATTGGATAGGGAAAGAAGTGAAGATATAAGGAGAGAACTAAGCATTTTTAAATTAATAGACAGAATAAAACAATATAGAAACGATTGGAAACAACATATATAAAGAATGGAAGTAGACCGCATACCAAAACTGATGATGAACTATAACCCAATAGGTAGAAGAAATGTTGGTAGACCGAAAACAAGATGGGCTCAACAGTGTTAAAAAAATGAGACCGGAACGAGCCTTATAAGGCTTAATCCATGATGCTGATGATGATGATGATGATGATGATGATGATGATGATGATGATGGAATTTTTAAGTGAACGATGAGCAAGCGAAGTACCGTAGAAGTACCGAACTCCAAATATCCGGATCACGTTTCAGGACAGTTTGAAATTGTTTATTCAAAGAAAGTTGCAAATGTTTAGGTTTTTTATTTCGTGTACTGTACTGCCACACATAAGTAAAGTTCTGTTCTGTATGGAATATAAAAAGTTCTTATAATTTTAATCCGTTTAAAATTATATTTTGTTTGAATATGTGTAACTTTGTTCGTTATAAACTGTAGGCCTATACTCATTTTGCAGTTTTAATACAATAGTAGCTTACTACTGTTGTTTCTATACTCTTTTCATTTCCGACCCAATTATCCGGATTCCTGCATATACGGATCATACCCCCTATTAGTCCGGATAATTGGAGTTCCACTCTACTTGACTGGCGGCTCACACTACTCTTGTTTCGTAAACATGAACCACTTTAACAATTGCACTAATATTTACAATTTAAATTATTTACATTATGTATAGGGGATAGTCGGGTAGTATCGGACAGTGCGTTTCTTTCATCTACCACCATATGGTAGTACCTGAATGACATGGTTACGTTTCTCTGTGCGACGTCACAGAAATGTAACCATGTCAATCAGGTACTATCATCGTGTGGTAGATGAAAGAAACTCACTGTCCGATATTACCCGATGTCCGATACTACCCGACTCTCCCCTACTACAGTGCCGCGCCGTGGCGTCGCGGTCTAAGGCATCCCGCCTAGGACGCGCGTTACGGAATGCGCGCTGGTTCGAGTCCTCATGGGGGAAGAAATTTTCTCATGAAATTTCGGCCAGTGTATGGGACCGGTGGTCACCCAGCATCGTGATGCTCTTGGGGAGCTACGATAGGTAGCGAAATCCCGTTGCGAATACCAGGTATAACGGCTGGGGGGATCATCGTGCTAACCACACGATACCTCCTGGTTGGATGATCGACCATCTCTGCTTCGGCATGTGGACGTGAGGCCAGCAGCCGGCTGGTCGGTCTAGGCTCTTCACGGGCTGTAGCGCCACGGATTATTTATGTATACTACAACACGCTATTTTCACTATTTACACTATAATAAAGAATGTAGGCCTACTTTCATCAATCATTATTTACACTATTATGTACAGAGCTGTGTATAGCAATGCAACACTTGCTACCAAGCTAACAATATCTAACAGATGTTTCATTATGTTCTTTCATTCAAACTGAAAATTCTTTACGGTATTATAAAACATGCTTTGCGATCGTCACTTATTTCCCGCATAGATAGTGGACTGAAAATGGCGGCTACGTTCAAACGTTTGGTGAAGGTAACATTAGTGAAATAGAATTTTAATAAGTCAATATCTATTTTATTGTATTAGAGTACTTTATTTCCTCTAATCTTTATTTTATTTTAGTAGGTTATTTTACGACGCTTTATCAACAGCTTAGGTTAGTTAGCGTCTGAATGAGATGAAGGTGATAATGCCGGTGAAATGAGTCCGGGGTCCAACACCGAAAATTACCCAGCATTTGCTTATATTAGGTTGAGGGAAAACCCCGGAAAAAACCTCAACCAGGTAATTTGCCCCTACCGGGAATCGAACCCGGGCCACCTGGTTTCGCGGCTAGACGCGCTAACCGTTACTCCACAGGTGTGGACTCTAATCTTTATATACTTTCTTCTGTTTTTATCACCTCCCTACCGTACCATTTGTTTCGTTGTTTGCCAACATTTCAAACTGCAAATTCCTTACGTTACTATAAAATATGCTTTGCGATCGTCATTTGTTTACCCCATAGATTAGTCAACTGAAAATGGCGGCTTCGCTCAAACGTTTTGGTGAAACTAACATTAGTGGAATAGAACTTTAGTATGTCAATTAATATTTTATTGTATCAGAATACTTTATTTCTTCTAATCTTTATAGGCTATACTTTCTTCATAATGCAAAGGACACAGTACATTTAATAATCCCAATACAAATGAGGTTTACCTATGTTCAGACTTTTTAAATGTAAGGTATTATTTGCTGTTATTCACGAAGCTAATATACGTACGATGACACTGGAGATTTGTTACAGGATAAGCCTTTAGTATTAAAGACTCCGTACTTTCATAATCTTGGCAATGGGATGGTGTGCGTGTTGAGCATAGCGCTTCGTCCGACCTACTTCTCGGTAGTCTCAGCACTGGTTTCACAGGACGCTGAGACAGCTCAAAAGTCACAGTGCAAGATTAACGAAATAAACATTTCTAATACCTGTGTTTCAATTCTGAATATGCAGGTATATTACTTCTGCAATGTTATCACTAGGCCTGAGAAATATATGCCGTTATACTACCAGTGCGCTTCGTGCACCTCTAACTTTGAGTACTCTTAGAGTTGAGGTGAGTTAACGCAGTGTCTTTCGTTCGTTTGAACTCATGCTCATCAACACGGTAAGTTAGTCCTCTGCATTTGGGTGATTGAAAGCCACTCCTTTGACTTTGAAATACAATTATCTGCTAAAGAAAAATTTAAAGACATTTTCTTTGTTAAAGAAAAATTACACTATTTTAAAGACATTTTATTTTCTGTCTGTAGAAAATACACCTAATATAACATTGACAAGTATCAGCCTTTTTATTTTCACTATGTTAATATGACTGTATATTACGTTTATCCGAGATCGTGCGTATTTGCTTGTTTTCCGCACAGAACCAATACGCGGTAAGTGTGAAATACCACATTCAGTATTCCCAACGTAACACACATAACAATTTCCCTCTTCTTACTCTTAAGCGCGACATTCATTTTACTGCTTTAGGCTTTTAACATAGGCCTATTATTTTTAGAGACGTTTAACATAGTAATAATTATAAATTGGAAACTTACCACTGCAATTTCACCTAAATTGCAATGTTAATTATTGTTTTTAAATATTTGCAAAAATTAAGTAAAGTCTATTACTCCACGAAATTTATTGCATTCCTGATACAAGTAACATTAAGGAAGCCGTGAAAAAATCAACAAGATTCCAGATGCCGATGTTATTACTGCAATATGTTATATAAATAATATTGTTAAAATATTAATTAAGTTCGCATTTATAGACTGGGGGAAAAAAGACAGACGTATATCACGGCCTGCTGGTGTATAGTAAACACAGAAAATATTTTATAGCAACAATGTTAAAGAAAGATATTTTGGTGTTCCGAAGTTGCCGTCATTAAACAGAAACCAACATGGAGATTTCATTGCAACTAATTAGAAATTCGTCTTTCAGGTATGTAATAAACGATCTTCGCACAAAATAATGTACGATACACGAGCGGTATGTTTGTTTTCATGTTCTCGGAAATTAAAAAAGCTCAACTATGTTTCGCTTTTTCAATCTTTTCCTCGACCATGAAAACGTCAACATACCGCTCTTGTAACGTATATTACTATTTTGTTTTACATAATTTTTCATTTCATATATTGTTGCAGTGAATAACAAAGCACATTTTCAAATTTTCAAATTTTCAAAGGAGAATGATTGCTTGTTGCTAGAAAACACAGCCTCATATCTAGAAAAACTTCGTTCCACTTCTACAGAAACAATGAGGACATATTTGAAATATTTTACACAAGCATTATCTATCTCAAAATCTGTATCATTATTATAAATTTCCTCATTTGAAATTGTCACAAATTTTACACAAAGCTAAATATCCATAATATTTAGCCAGCATTTTTTTCATCTTGTTAGCTACATTTTTTTCCTATTTCGTGTTTCAACTATTCAGTTTCGTCACAATATAATTGACTACATGTTATTTTCTGTCTGTAGAAAACACACCTAATATGACATTGACGTATCAGCCTTATTATTACACTATGTTAATGTGATAGTCTATAACGTTCTTTTGTACATAATTTTTCATGTCATTATATTGTTGCAGTGGATAACAAAGCACATTTTCAAATTTTCATAGAAGAATGATTGCCTGTTGCTAGAAACACAGTCTTATATCTAGAGATACTTCGTTCCATTTCTGAAGAAACAATGAGGACATATTTTAAATATTTTACACAAGCATTATTTATCTCAAAATCTGTATCATTATTACAAATTTCTTCATTTGAAATTAAGTCACAAATTTCGCCCTCGGCATCTTGCTATTATTCTTCTTTACAGGACGTTGAATGTTGCCTGTTACGAATAGCAGTATTCGGTCGTAATGTAACCGATCAACTAAAGTTCACTGCTGAACGAAACACACTGAAATCCCCCACCCCAACACAATTACGTACTGATACCTAAAGTCAGAAGTGTATGAAGCGCAATGTAACGGCATACAATTCTTAGCCCTAGTTATTACTATTCAATTTTACTTTTTGCTACTACAATAAACTAACAGAAATGAGTACCAGGGCCATTTCCTTGGGGATTTAAAGGTAGAGTATAGGTAGAATTGACATCTCTACTGCCATTAAATACCGATTATCTGTAAAGGTGGGAGCCATAATCTCTCGACACTCTCTGGGCCGATTTGTCCTGTCACGGGGTTGATTTTACCTGTACTACTACAAAAATCTAAGTAGAGTTCGCAGAATCTGAAATATGAGAAATTTAAAATTACTTATTAATGAACACTCACGCTGACGGCGTTTATTGTTTATTGTTAGGAAAATAACATGTGTAAAAATACAATCTTAGTTCTTCCCTGAAGGAGCAAAAACTCGTGCTCAGGGAGATATCTAAACACAAAGATAAACACAAACAAAGATAATTATTTGACACAAAGTGGGTCAAGAAAAAAAAATTACAGGAATAAATTAAATTTAAAAATACAATTTCAATTTTAACAATTTAAGTCATACAAATACATATACATATTAAATCAATATATATTCTTTAAAAATTAAATTCCTAACGCCATTTTTTTAAATTTCTGATACTAAAATTTTCCAAATTTTGGTACTTATCAATTATTTTATTGTATAACCTTGGACCAAAGTAGGTACCATGGCTCAGAGCTGTGCTTGTGAAACACTTTGGTTCCTCTAGTCGTATAAAATCGGATCTTTTAGTTCCATATTTATGATGATACAATTTGAATTTATTACGATTTTTATGTATGAAGATTAACAAGGCAATATAATAAATCTGTTTAATTTCAAAACATTAAAATCAGTGAACAAAAGCTCGGATGAGTAATCAATTGGTTTATTAAGGCATATTTTAATTAGGTATTATTTTCTGAATAAGTATTAGTGGAGTGAGATTAGAAATACATGCATGTCCCCACCCTAAAATTCCATATTGGAGAATGGATTGAAATAAAGTTAAATAAATGAGACGTAAAATATGAATTGGTAAATATGACCGAAGTATAACAAAGATACAAATTGTTTTACGTAATCTATTGCATAAATATGTGATATGTTTATTCCATCGTAAGAGTTGGTCGATTGTAATGCCTAAATACTTAAACATTGACATTTTCAAGCATCTCACCTGACCGAGGTGACAAATATGGAAATACAACATTGGTTCCTATTTAATTATGCTTAATTTAATGCAAGCTTTCACAATCTGTCAAGTTTTCTCTGTCGATTCTGACCACTCTGTGTACTAAATTGTTAATATAAATCAATTTACTCCCATTGTTCGAAGTGACACAACTTTATTCTTGATATGCAATAGACTTCTTATTCACCGTATACAATCTTTTAAGAAATTTGGTACAGGTCTACATAGTTTTATTTCTGTTACGCTGTTATACGCGAGTAAAATTCCCTCTAGCGCTTAATGCAGTTACAACATTATTCACAAGTAATTTCAATGTTTGAGTCCATGACCCACTTTGTTCTCATTCAGTGAAAATCATGTAAAACAACTCGAGACATATTTCTACTCCGTACAGAGACGTTTTATGGGCCGTGTGGTTAGTATTACGTAAAACCACTGCTTAATGTAACTCTCTGCAACAAAAACATAGCTCAACCTGTAATCGAAACCGAGTCAACTACTTCGTAATAGACACTAGCGAATGATTCAATGACACCGGTGATCGGGAGAAGAGTTCGGGGCAGAAGAAGATATCAAATAATAGACGACATTAAGATATAGGCCTATAGATCATATGCGGAGACTAAGACGAAGGCAGAAATAGGAAAGACCGGAGAATGCTGGGTTTGCAGTGGAAGACCTGGTCTTTGCCAGAACACTATGAAAGAATGAACAATGACATCACTAACTACAGCAGAGGCAGAATTAAAAATAACCATTTTGTCCCTACCGTAGCAATGTTATCTACGGTGTCATCAACGTAAAGATTAATTTTTGGTCCTACAGAATTTATTTGTTATGGTAACAATTGTTATTAGATGAGAAAAATTCGCTCCGGCGCCGGGGATCGAACCCAGGTCCTTGATTCTACGTACCAAGCGCTCTAACCACTGAGCTACGCCGAAGTTCAATCCACAGCACCGGATCGAATTCCCCTCCTCTAATGTTTTTCCCTTTGTGGCCTTACTCCATGTTCGACATATATGTTGACATATTATATTAAATCAACTGCCATTATACAAGGAGCGCACTCAACTGAGTGGCTTTGTGGCTGGGATTGCACTGTTGGGCGAAAAATCTACGTGCCATTGCGTCTGTGGCTGAAGCTCTAGCGGTGGTATTCAAGCGGTGGTACGCTACGCGAAGACTTTTTATAATGATAATGATAATAATCTCGTCACTGGAACTCTCTGCCGCCTGAAGTCAAGGCCTGCCGAACATTGAAATCTTTCAAATCCAAGTTAGAAAATTATCTTATGACGAGTTGCCAAACTAACTTATTAGTATGACAAGTGTTGTATTGCATGCTACCACGCATTCACATTTTTTTTTATCTTCTAGTGATATTTAACTTATTTTATATTTTTGTTTTCATATTTTCCGATAATGGTGTATCTATAAATGTGATAAGTTGAGCTATATATAATCATAATTTTCCTTACTGTGTGTACTTAAAAAATATTGTATTCATTGTATGCTTTGTATTGCACTATTTTATTATTATTATTATTATTATTATTATTATTATTATTATTATTACTATTCTTATTTTTTATCATTATCATTATTATTATTATTATTATTATTATTATTATTATTATTATTATTATCAATAATTGTCTTATTTTTTTATACTTTGTATGTCTCATTTATTTTGACCTACTGTTCACATTTTATTATGCTTTTTCCTTTCTTTCTGTATGTTATATATTATGTTTGATTTCTACTTACTTGTTGTTTACATTTTATTATTATTATCTTATTCAGTTTTGTGTGTAAAATTGTAGTGTACTTTGTAAATTTGTAGTGTTTTTTGTAATGCAGTTTTACTCCTGGTTGAGTGTTAGAGAAGGCCGTATGGCCTTAACTCTGCCAGGTTAAATAAATCATTATTATTATTATTATTATTATTATTATTATTATTATTGTTATTATTAATTTATTTTAGCTGGCAGAGTTAAGGCCGTAAGGACTTCTCTTCCACTAAATCAGCAACAAGTTAGGGGGTATATAATATTTGAAATAAGCATATACGTTTCAGAATGGTCAGAGCTAATGATGGGATTGCAAATATGTTTTCCACCACAGTCGTCAATTCTCCTGAATTTCCCTTAAAAATGAAGGAAAGTTTGTTAGAAATGTCCGTTGATAGTGCAATGAAAATAAAATTCGAAAACTTGTCAATTTGTGTCTTTTGATGTTATGCTCGTAAAGAGTGGAACTTAGTGACACTGCCATTTCACATATTTTGCCATTCCCCTCTACGTAATTGTGTGAGCAGGGTTTCTCTCTACTGATATCAATCGAAGCGAAACACAGAAATTGCTTAAATCCAGAATCACCTCTGATATTCGCACTCAAGAAGATTCGCTCAAGAATCGAGGAGCTGGCATGCAGAAAACATCAGACATCTTATTAACAGGATAGAACCACTTAAGTTGACAACATAATGAGATAAATTTTCTTTTCTGTGATATCTGCAATGCTGTTCCTTTACTTATTTATTCCATTCATTTAGTGTTCTGCTCAAGGACAGGTCTTTCACTGTAAACCCACCTTTCTCCAGTCTTTCCTATTTTCTGTCTTCCTCTTAGTCTCCGCATATGATCCATATATCTTAATGTCGTCTATCATCTGATATCTTCTTCTGCCCCGAACTCTTCTCCCGTTCACCATTTCTTCCAGTGCATCCTTCAGTAGGTAGTTTCTTTTCAGTCAGTGACCCAACCGATTCCTTTTCCTCTTCCTGATCAGTTTCAGCATCATTCTTTCTTCACCCACTCTTTCCAACACAGCTTCATTTCTTATTGTCTGTCCTCTTCACACGTTCCATTCTTCCCCATATCCACATTTCAAATGTTTCTATTCGCTTCTATTCACTTCGTCGTAATGTCCATGTTTCTGCCCCATACAATGCCACACAAAGCACTTCACTAGTCTCTTTCTTAGTTCTTTCTGCAGAGGTCCGCAGCAGATGCTTCTTTTTCTATTAAAAGCTTCCTTGGCCATTGCTATCCTCCTTTCGACTTCCTGGCAGCAGCACGTATTATTTATTTAATAACATGTTTATCTCTTTTATGCTCGACCATGCCGAAATGTAGTAATTATACATCTGGTAGCAATCCTTTAATGCATATCATTAAAGTAAACCTATTCACTAAAGATCAGGTTTTCGATTATTGTCGGATATGCAATCGAAAGACGAGGGAAACGTCACGGAGGCTGGAAATCCAATACTGTCACAGAAGGTTATGTTCTGTTACTATAATAATTACGTTAATTGTAAATAATACTCAAATAAATTCAATTTGTCATCTCGTTTTTCAATTCTAAATCAATTTCCAGGTTATACATTCTCTGCATTACATCAAGGTCAATGACATTATTGTTCCTCGGAAAAAAAATCAATACTTTCGCGTCTGCGCACATCTCACAATTCAAGAGCTATGAACAAGGTCACTTCCGCTCTTCTGTCAGATACAAATAAAATGTAAACTTCTGAATAATTTAAAGTTAGAAATATGGTCGAGCATAAAAAGTCGTATGAAACTTACAGCTATATTATTATAATGTACCGATGTACATATGATATTTCCATGCAGATATTCTGCGTCATCATACGATGAGAGAGTAATGGAACAGAGAAAAATTCTCTCCGGCGCCGGGATTTGAACCCGGGTTTTCAGCTCTACGTGCTAAAGCTTTATCCAGTAAGCCACACCGGATTCCACCCCGGCGTCGGAAGAATCGTCGGGTACAAATCCCGGCGCCGGAGAGAATTTTTCTCCGTTCCATTACTCTTCCATCGTATGAAACTTGCCTATAATGGTAATTAAGACGCTCGTATGAAAATTATGAAACGAGCGCAAGCGAGTTTCATAAACAAACATACTTGCGTCTTAATTACTATCATTATAGGCTCGTTGCATAATGTACTATTATAGTTCAAAACTAGGTGATTTAATAGTTGAAAAATTGTATACTACTCGTTCGTGATTGAACCGACGTACATCGGGATCAATGGGGATATGGAGGAAAGCCTGAACATGGGGAAGAAGAAGAAGATGATTTTGGTAACTATGTCACTTTGAGGTTATGTGAGCTGCAGTAGGCCTAATATTTACATGAAATTCGAAAAAGATGATTTTAAAGCAAGTGGCTCAGTAAATATTTCTACTCCTTGGAACTTGTGAAACAAATTCATCGATTGAGATGTATGGTTAGCAACACACTTCGCCTTATAAGATATAAAGAAATAGGTGTGTGTATATATATATATATATATATATATATATATATATATATATATATATATATCAGAATTCTTATTAAAACACTTTTTTCTGAGAAAGAATATGGAAAGAAAAATTCCTTGTTCCTATCTGGCATCAATTCAAAGGACGATGCAAGTTTACATCTTATGCATAAAACATAAAGCGCACATCAGTGATAAATTGTATTCCGAGGACGAGAAAATACAAGTAAAAACATATGTATATTCACCAGATAAAATTCGGAGAAGTGCCCATCTAAATTCTGGCCTAAGTCACTAACGGACATATACATAAATAGAAGCGCAGCGAATGTAGATTGCAATACCACAATAGTACATTATGCAATGAGCCTATAATGGTAGTAATTAAGACGCGAGTATGTGTATGAAACGAGAGCAAGCGAGTTTCATAATTTTCATACGAGCGTCTTAATTACCATTATAGTCAAGTTTCATACGACTTTTTATGCTCGACCATATTTCTAACTTGAAATTATTCATAAATATTCATGTTATTGTTATGAGTGAGTGCAATAGCCTACCTCATGAATTGTGAGATGTGCGCAGACGCGAAAGTATTGATTTTTTTCGGGAAACGAATGTCGACGACCTTGATATAATCTAGAGAGTAAGATAAACATGTCTTGATATAACCTTGAAATTGAATTCGACACTGAAAAACGAGATGACAAATTGAATTTATTTCAATATTATTTACAATTAACGCTAATTATTATAGTAACAGAAAATAACCTTCTGCGACAGTATTGGATTTTCAGCCTCCGTGACCTTTCGATAGTTGTCTTTCGATTGCATATCCGAGAATAATCGGAAACCTGCACTTTAATGAATAGGTGTACTTTAATGACATGCATTAAAGGACTGCTACCAGGTGTGTAATTACTACATTTCGGCATGGTCGAGCATAAATATATTTAGATTAAAAAAATAGACGTTTTCAGCACTGCCTTTATGGAAAAGTGGTTATTGAAATGCAGTCACTCTGTTCTGATGTCAATAGCCTTTATCTCCTAAATTGATCAACGGATCTATGAATCAATTGAATCGGTGAGTTGAAGAACAAGTCCAAAATTGATATTTTTTAGTTTGACAGACAATATTACTCTAAAGATGTCATTTGATGCAGTATGATTGACATTAAGTGTGTGATCGTTCCAAGCCATTTTCCCGTCGCAGATATACCGTTCCTGTAATGAGGTTAACAATAGCACATGTCCTTGCTGCGTGATTCCAATACTTGATTGCAGCGAGCATGGTGCCGTAATATCGTAACTCTGTCGCTTGCAGGACACGTGTTCTGTTCATTATATTAGTGTTTTTATATAATCTCTACACTCCACAGTACAGTTTCAGTAGCATTAATATTCCGCTACTACAATTGGCTGTAGCGATGAATCTATAAAGGGTCAGAAACGCAAGGCAAAACCTGGGATCCGAATGATTTGTCACAAATTACTCGTCACGTGTCTGAACGTCACACATTACATTTTCGTCACAGGTCTGTAGGTCACATAATACACTTTTTCCACAGAATTGTATGTCATATGATACTGGTTTTTAACGTTTCCATAATATTTAACTATATAATATAACAAAACTAGTGGCTTGTGCAGCAATTGCTGCAAACTAAGTCCATAAAAAGTTCAAATAAAAATTCTTCAGATTTATTTTCAATGAAGAATACCAGACATTTTGATAGTTATTTGCTTCCATAATAGTGAAACATACTCCCTCTGAAAGTTTTTTTTTTTTTTTTTTTTTTTTTTTTGCCAAATACTTTTCCTTGAACCTATCCGTCTTCAGTTCTTGAGTTTCAATGCGAAATCGCTAGTCACAATGTCAGGATGATCAGTGGGTTTTTCATGTGGGAGTAATGCAGTAGCTATTTCGGGTCATTGCGGATTGTATGTGAAAGTTAAGAAAATGTGAGGTTTGTCATGCTTTGAACAAAAGACTTAGCAATTTGGTTTAGCTGCTACATGTTTCGTGAACTACCCTGAAATGTAGAGGGCAGAATCACTTTTTCCCACTAAGAGATTTTGCTGAGGTGATAAAGAGACTACAAAATCTTGTAGGCCTCTTATTTTATCAATAAGTAATACCTTTTGGTATTTTCTTATGAATTGTAATTTTTTGCGCTTCTTCCAGACAATACTGATCTATCAAATCGTGCTGGATTAATTTGTGTAACAATGAATGTTATTTCATATATTTTCTGTAATATAGGCTGTTGTGAGGAATTTATTGCTGAGATGTGGAAAATGAGGCGAATGATATGTCAGAGTTGTAGAATCTTATATGCGCCGTAAATAAAATTGTCCATCGTAAATCGTTAGCAGCTTCAGTGTTTCATTTGTTGCTGGTTGCGGGAAATAAACTTACTCATCACGGTAGCAATAAGTGAAATGGCATGCTATTTTCCCTACAACAAAATATGCTTGGCAGGGATCACAAATCTAATCAATTAAACCAAAGAAATATGAAATTAATTTTGATGTAGTTTAAAGACGCAGCTAAAATAGGAAGCATAACTCAATTGCTACCAAGGAAAGTTAGAGAATCAGACATATAAATATCTATATCACACTGCCATTACATATATGAAAAGGACCCACACCACTTGATTAATAATTCTAAAAGTATTTCATTTTTAATAACAATATTGTTACCTTACGTAAGTTTTATAGTTTTCAGTAACATAAGTTTATACAGGCCTATAGCCGTTACTCAGTAAATTATAGAAATGAAGATCTAATATAAAATATTCTTTCTCTGCGTCTACTTACATAAAGCCCCAGAAGGTTTCACTTTCATATATCAGTATAGCATTATGTGTTGCATTAACTATAATAATATTTCATTTTTAATGGTAATAATGTCATCAAACATTCTTAAGTTTTGTAGTTCTTAATATCCAATACACAGCTGTACTCGTAAAAGTACAGACCAGAGAATCAGACCTGTAAATTATTTTTATAGGGCCTACGTTATCAAAAAATTGCACAAATGAAGATCGACATACTGGCATTATGATGGAAAAGAATCTGAGCCGTCTGAACTCTATGTCAGCAATCCTGTAGGTCATGGCCTTCGTGTAATAGCCTATTGTTTATTGTAGTGTGTGTTTTGTTTTATTCTGAAATGCAACACGGCCGACTTGATGCTCGCTTCGCTTAAGGAAGCGAACATCAAGTCGGCCGTGAATGCAATTACCTAATTAGTTTTCAAAACTGACGAAAGATGGATTTTGGAAAAAAGGAAAATGATGTAGGAAAATTGACATTTCACTGAAAACTACTATTTTTCCGAAAAACTTTGGGTTCGAAGCTTCAAAATGAGGGGTCATTTATTAAAATCCGTTCAGCCGTTTTCCCGTAATTTCCATTACCAGTTCAAATTAATATATATATATATATATATATAGAATATATAGATATAGATAGATGTGTCCATGTTTTTTTTATCGCAAAACATTTCCATGGTTTTTATTTTTATATTATTGCAAAACACTTCCACAACTGATAACGTATTTATATGACAAGAATTTTTTGAAAAACAAAGGAAATTCAATCCTCAAACTCATGCGGCTTTTATAGACTTTGATAAGGTATTTGATCGAGTAAACAGAAATTTATTATGGGCAATTATGAAAGAAAAACGATACCCAAAACACCTGATAAATGTAATAAGAAGCTTATATTATAACTCGAAGATAATAATAAACATCGGAACAACAAAAACACAAGAAATTTTAATAAATAAGGCAGTTCGACAAGGATGTACAATCTCACCCACATTATTCAACATCTATTTGAACAATATAATACAGAAATGGAAAAAACTTAGCAAATCCAGGTATAAAAATAAATCATAATACAAATATAAATCTATTGTTATATGCTGGCGATGTAATCATCATTCAAGAAAATGAAGATGATCTACAGAGATCTTTTTATTATTTGAACAATATTTGCAAATCCTATGATTTTTCTACTTCTGAGAAGAAAACTAAAATAATGGAATTCTGGGTAAAGTCACAAATACGCTCAAAATCATTCTACAAGGCATACCACGAGCACAAGTTAATATTTTCAACTATTTTGGTTGTAGGGTAAAGTTGTCTATTTCCGTGATACCCCTAATCCCGTGATACTTTTTTAAATTGAATGTCAGTCAAAGATTTGCCGTTCGACCATTGCTCCAGACATCTTTCTCGAAAGATTACATCTTTCGCCTACTTTTGAGACATCGGTGAACTTTCTAGCAAGATATCCAACCTCGTGACATTCAGTGAAAAAAACGTACCACGGAATTAGGCAACTTTACCCTAACATTATTACACGAAATGATTCTGAAAGAGATGTTAATAGAAAACTATCGAAATTCCAAACGATATGTGGCATCATCCATCGGAATTTAAAGAATAAAACAAGAAAAGGAACCAAAATTGAATTTTTTTAAATGATGGCTACACATACTCTTCTATATGGTTCAGAAACTTGGTAAATTTAAAGAAAACTCAAAATAGAGTACAAAGTGCGAAAATGACATGTATAAGAAGAATAAAAGGATGCACAAGACTGGAGTATTTACGAAATGAAGATAGAGGAAAGAACTAAAAATGTTTAATATGAACGAAAGAATGAAATACTATCGTGATAAATGGTTCAAACATGTTAACAGAATAGAGAACACTATACCTGGTAAGGTTTATCTTGTCTCAGTAGCAATAAAACCAAGTCCCTTCAAATGAGGGTGGAGATTATAGGAGGGTTGTAAAGTTTCAGGATTCCTTTCAAAATCTTGTTATTGTATAGGCTGCCGGAACTCAGTTTCTTGAAAGACAAGCTCAGTGACGGAACTACACAGTACGAAGAGAGATATTTTGTTATTTTATTTTAAATAAGAAAGAAGTGCGCACAAACGTGCAATTTAGTTTGGTATGAGTTATTTTATTTTGCGCTACAGAACGTATCAACCAGTCCCTTCCGACACTGGATGGATGGACGGCACCGTTCCACTCCCCCATCGCCATAACATAGACGAAGTAAGACATATTTCCTTTCTCTCTCTTTTCACAGTGAGACAAGATGCATCACACAGCCTTTAGATCCCCAAAAATAGTACTTAACTGCAAGGCGGCTGGAAGAAGAGATGTAGGAAAGCCTAAAGGACGATGGAAAGAGAACGTGTGAAGCTGGAACAGGCGACTACGCCTAATCCGTATAGTGAAAAAGAAGAATAAATGGAAGCATTATTGGGATACTAACATTGCTTGCCTTGATAATTATGTAAATGAATTTAAAGTAGCACCAGTGAGAAATCTTCATGGGAGATCTTTGGTCGGTTTCCGTTGCAGATACTGCAACGAGATTGAAACCTTAGCACACGTCCTAGGATCCTGTCAGCATGGAGAACTCCTGAGAAATTCACGCCATCATAATATCCGAAAACTAATAGCACAGGCTCTTAGAAAAAGATCCTTCGAGGTCCATGAAGAGGTGCACTGCGTTGCGTCTGAAGGCGGCGGAATTGCAAGAGCGGACATCGTGGCTCTAGACAAAACTAGTAGTAAAGGTTTTATACTGGACTCAACTGTTAGATTTGAGATGAGCCAGACCCAATCATCTGATGTCAACAAAGAGAAACAACAAATTTATGAGCCTACTATTCCGTATTTTCGATAAAAATATCAGATGGAAGGCACCTGGGAAGTACATGGTTTAATAATCGGAGCGAGAGACACCATCCCACGATCAACTGTAAACACTATCAAAACATTTGGAATCCATGACATCATTCCAAAAATAATTACTTCTAGCATTAAAGGGTCTGTGGCAATTCTGAGAAATCATTTATATGGAATATCCATTAGTGTGTGATTGTTACAATATATGTACAAATTTATTATTTCTTAAGTTTAAGCTCCTAGTTCACAATTCAATTGACTCATCTATTTTACTGTAATCGCTATTATTCTTATGTGTGTGTTATTCTGTGTTTTTGGCAACTCAGGATGCCTGGGCAGACTATTTCTTGGAAATAAATTATATATCAGGGCATTAAGCTAAGCATAAACTGCAAATGTGAAGAGCAATTTACCAGAAATTTCTTAAGTCTTCTGCACCATCAAATATCTAAAGTTATTTCCCTTCATATCTCAGAACAAGTATATTTGACATGTACTGTTCTTCCACTCACCGATACAATTCATTCGGAAAGTGGGGATTAAATATAGTGTTATTAAAGAGGCAGCATGCAGTTACTACATTTGAAGAAATTTCACAGAACGATGCTTCATTCAAAGCCTGCTGTAATGATTTTCTTCTTGCAATTTATAATTACACGACAAATACAAACGAAGAAAACTTCACTATGTTATTATGCAACATTTTTTTAATTATAAATGCAAGAAATGCTTAACTGCAGATGTTTTTATTGACTCCGTGCATACTGATGTAGAAATAACACGTGGGAAGCTACGCTTCTCCTACTGGTGCTCCTAGAGATAGCAAATTACTGCATAAAGTCTTATTGACCCTACGGTAATAAATGAAATAGATTTGAAAATTGTTTTAAAATTACCTGCTTCAGAATAATTGTAAGCTAATTTACTCCCGAGACCCTATGCTTGTTGGTAGATAAAAATGTTGAATTATCTAGATTGCCGCTCACACCACGAAGCTTATGGGCGATGGTTGTATGCGGGACTCTAAAGCGCTTCCTTCGTTAGTCCAGGTTACGACGCAGGATTATAATTAAGCGAACTTGGGTTCGATCCTCGGCGTTGACTGAAATGACGCTTGTGGCGGACAAGGTGAGAGGATGAGGATTTCTCTCGGGGTCTGCAGTTTCCCTCAACATTACACATTTCATTCCATTCATTCTGTACGAGATTCGGTGATGCCGGGTGAAGATACCCAGCCAGTAACAGTTGTTCTACCCAAATTTCACGACTGTATCCCTAGCCGGACGGGACCTCCGTGTTGGTATTTACATCTGAACACGCACTGCTTGAATGCGAGGTCTTAAAAAGAAGAAGACTACAACTCTTTGGAACCCTGTCATTCAGCAGTAGGTATGCACAACCATAACATAGGAGTGAAGGTTCTGGAACTTATCAAGAATACAGAGCTAGAATTCATATGATGAGTTAAGGGGTAGCACAAGAAGACTGATGTGTGAGAATCAAAGAATTCTCAAAAATCCCCTTTTTATTACTATTATTACTACCACCACTGCTACTACTACTACTACTACTGCTGCTGCTACTTCTACTACTGTTGCTGCTACTTCTACTACTACTACTACTACTACTACTACTACTACTACTACTACTACTACTACTACTGCTAGTACTACTACTACTGCTGCTGCTGCTACTACTACTACTATTACTGCTACTACTACTACTGTTGCTGTTACTACTGCTGCTGCTACTACTACTCCTGCTACTACTAATACTACTACTGTTGCTGCTACTACTACTGCTGCTGTTACTACTACTGCTGCTAGTACTACTACTGCTACTACTATTGCTGCTACTACTACTACTACTACTACTACTACTACTCTTACTCCTACTACTACTACTACTACTACTCTTACTCCTACTACTACTACTACTACTGCTGCTAGTACTACTACTACTACTACTACTACTACTACTACTACTACTACTTCTGCTACTACTACTGCTGCTGCTAGTACTACTACTACTACTACTACTGCTGCTGCTACTACTACTGCCGCTAGTACTACTACTGATACTACTACTACTGTTGCTACTACTCATGCTGCTGCTACTCCTACTCTTACTACTACTACTACTGTTGCTGCTGCTACTACTACTTTTACTACTACTACTACTACTACTACTACTACTACTACTGTTTGCAGCTACTACTACTACTGTTGCAGCTACTACTACTACTGTTGCAGCTACTACTACTACTGTTGCAGCTACTACTACTACTACTACTACTACTACTATTACTACTGCTACTACTACTGTTGCTGCTACTACTCTTACTACTACTACTACTACTACTACTACTACTACTACTACTACTACTACTACTACTACTACTACTACTATACCTGATAAGGTTTAACTTGTCTCAGTAGCAATAAAACCAAGTCCCTTCAAATGAGGGTGGAGATTATAGGAGGGTTGTAAATTTTCAGGATTTCTTTCAAAATCTTGTTATTGCACAGGCTACCGGAACTCAGTTTCTTGAAAGAAAAGCTCAGTGACGGAACTATTCAGTAAGTAGAGAGATATTTTGTTACTTTATTTTGCGCTACAGAATGTATCAACTAATCCCTTCCGCCACTGGCATCGCTTCACTCCCCGCATCGCAATAACAACACAGACGAGGTGAGACATCTCCTTTCTCTCTCTTTTCACAGTGAGACAAGATTCATCATACAGACTTTACTACTACTACTACTACTACTACTACTACTACTATTAGGCCTACTACTGGCGTTTGTGGACTGATCATATCGGTTGATGGCTGCCAGAATGCCACCCTGCTGTTGTTCGGGGAGCAATCTGTTAGCTGGTGACCATTAGATACTTCCTTGTGCTATCTTAATGGTATCTTTGTGGCTGTATGGTTACTCATCTCATCTCATCTCATCTCATCTCATCTCATCTCATCTCATCTCATCTCATCTCATCTCATCTCATATCATATCATATCATATCATATCATATCATATCATATCATATCATATCATATCATATCATATCATCTCATGTGGAGTTATAAGCATAGCTAATGGATATGCACGGTCTACATGCATAAATTCCTTTGCAGAGTGAAAAGTTACATTTATTCAGATCAAATTTCTGCACATTTAAAGGACAAAACTAAAATTCTTTCAATAATTTATTATAATAATACACTCCTCTCTTAAACTGGCTGAGCATATTGGGAATTAAATCAATGACTTTCCCAAAACACGCTATGAAATGTTTCATATAAAACAATTTTTATCTCGAAAAACGACAGGCGCGTGTTTTGAAAGTGACACTGGTCGAATCACCCAAATAAGCATTAACCCAACTTCAAACATTCTATTGGAAGCCATTCTCCAGACAAATTTCATAATCTGCACAATCAACAACATGTATTTAAAATAAAATAAATTCTGTTCATGTTAATTTTAATATTCTAATAAATTAAGTTCATTTTCTATGTTTTAATGAGTGTTGCTTTGAGAAAATTATGAAACTCGCTTACGCTCGTTTCATAAACATACTCGTATCTTAATTACTACCATTATAGGTTCGTTGCTTAATATGCTATTATAAAAAATAGAATTTTGAATTGATCAAAATATTATTAGGCTTCTTATTGATCCTAATGCAACATTTATTAAATTTAATAAATTCATTTTACTAGTTGATGAGCCACATACTGAAAATAAACTGATTTTCCATTTATCAATTAAATGGTCACTAAAATTAATTATTTCTCATTTTAGCAGGAATATAAGTTATACGGGAATAGTTAATCAAAAGTATTAATTTTATTATGGGAATTAATGGAAAGATTTTGTATATATTAATTATTTTTAATTTACAAGAATAATATTTTTATTAATTATTAAAACTTATTATTTTTCTGTTACACTTTATGGTGGAATTTAGACTTTTTGTCTAATCAGCTAACGACCGTATTTATGTCCAAATTAGTTCACACATAATTCTGTCATGTTGTACAGTATTCACTTTAGAAAGTTAAATATTTTGAGTTTAATTGAAAAGTTATATTCATTAAAGATAATGTCTCATTAATATTATAAAGTTTGTTATGGATTCCCAAATCACGAAATTTCTTGTCACTTTAAGGAAAATGTTCAAACTGTTCTTTTTCTTCAGAAACGTTGTTAAAATTTCCCCGCAAAAGGGGAAATTTTCTCGACTTAACATCACTTCAAAGCACTCTTCAGGCTGATCTAACATTCTATTTATATTCTTGCAGCAGTAAATATTATGACAATTTCATTCAGCAGACTGTAAACACTAATAAATTAACAATGAAAAAACAAAGATGTAATAATACTCACTGCCTTCGGTGCCCGGCCACACGATCTCGAAAGCCATTGGATGGTTGACAATTGCAGTTGGCGATTCTGGTAACACGGTACCTCCTCCTGCAGAAGACAAACTCGTACTGAATTGCTGTATTTTTCCAACACTCGCTACTAAGCAAATTCCACGTCGTACAGCATATAAAACTCCACGATAACACAAGCTGACTAAAGGTTCAGAGTAATCGATAATTTTTTGAACAGTATTCGCACGTTTCTGGATAGAAATGACCAGCCGGGATCACATTACTATTATTTATAAAGTCTGGAACCCTCGCGACCTTCAATTACGTCGCCAATAAATCATTTCACAGACGTTACTTCATACTACTTCGTTGCGCCATCTTATTTAACTATTTGTTGAGATACGTCCTTCCGAAGACTCTTAGACTTTGAGGCACAAACACTTCAATAAAAGACAAGTAATGCGGGATTCAATCGACATTGACACTTTACACAGTTCATGTTGTATTGCTACTCACATGATATCTCCGGGCTAGACACGTTAAACTTACTCAGACGTAGGCTATTTGTAAATACTGCTGACTTACGCAACGCACAACCGGCCACACGAGTTCTACTGTCAAGCAACCGGTATTCTTGTACACGACTGGAGCTGTAGCGTAGCTTTCAAAACTTTCATCACTTCCCTTTCTTAAGAATGAAGCATTTCGAGATAAACATCTGTACCTTCTCAATCAGGGACGAATCAAGAAAGGTATGTGCCCATAATGTCAAAAACATTAACACCAATAATAATAATAATAATAATAATAATAATAATGATAATAATAATATATTTATTTATTTATTGATATTTATGTGCTGGACAACAGCCATTGGCCAATAAAAGTCCAGCACAGCGATACAATTAATACATTAAAATGAACAACTATGGTACAAATTAAATACTTGAGTTAACAACAAAATAAAGAACATAGATTACAATAATTAATTTACAAGAATTAATACTATAAAATATTAGGGAAAGGAGATGATTCTTTCTACCAATTTGTGTATAAGCATTATGCAAATAATATTAGCAAAGACATTGCCATATTCTAATACTTCTATACATTGAATGGACCGAAATCGCCTACATGTAAGTTAGCATTTTTAATACATCTGGAGACCGGCGAGGAAGATTTAGAATTTCTAATATAGAAGAGTTTGTGATGTCTCATGTCCTTCATAGGATCATGACCTTCATAGGAATAATAATAATAATAATAATAATAATGCTGTACATGTACATCTGAAGTTTGAATAGTGTAATATGTTACTATTCAGCGATGTATGCAATAGAGGGGGGAAGGAACTGGCCACTCTACCCCTTTATCTCCTGGCTTAGTTGCTCCAAGAGTAATGCGTTGTTGGTGTCTCTTGTGGGATCCAGACATACTTTCGGAGAGTTGACTAAATAATAATAATAATAATAATAATAATAATAATAATAATAACAATAATACTACATGTATACATCTGAAGTCTGATTAGTGTAATATGTTACTAGTGAGCGATGTACGCAATAGAGGTGGAAAGAAACTGGCCACCCTACTCCTTTATTTTCTGACTTAGTTGCTTCATGAGTGATGCCTTGTTCGTGTCTCTTGTGAGATCCAAACCCGTCTTCGACAGTTGACTAAACAATAATAACAATTATAATAATAAGTATAATAATAATAATAATAATAATAACAATAATAACAATTCACCTAACATAATTAGGAACATTAAATCCAGACGTTTGAGATGGGCAGGGCATGTAGCACGTATGGGTGAATTCAGAAAAGCGTATAGAGTGTTAGTTGGGAGACCTGAGGAAAAAAAGAGCTTTGAGGAGGCCGAGACGTAGATGGGAGAATAATATTGAAATGGATTTGATGAAGGTAGGATATGATGCTAGGGACTGGGTTAATCTTGCTCAGGACAGGGACCGATGGCGAGCTTATGTGAGGGCGGCAATGAATCTCTGGGTTCTCTAAAAGTCATTTGTAATAATAATAATAATAATAATAATAATAATAATAATAATAATAATAATAATAAGAATAGCCCCTTCACATGTCATGAAGGCACTTCGGGGGCATAGAGGTAGACCCCATGCTTTCTTGACCTCGACACTGGAATGAAGTGGTGTGTTCGGCACCATGCTTCCACCGCCTTTTAAGCCCGGGAAAGTTCGGTACTCAATTTAATAGGGGGCTGAGTGAACCTCGGTGCTGTTCTGGAAGTTTAATGAGAAAATGTCGTCATCCGTGACCGAACCCCGGACCTTCCACAACAACAACAACAACAACAACAACAACAACAACAACAATAATAATAATAATAATAATAATAATAATAATGGATATAGTTCCCGGGTTTGTTTTTATCGGCACTACCAGTGTCGAGAATGAGATACATAGCCTACATTTGCAGATGGTCAAAGTATGTAGTAATGAGGAGTTCAAGGGAAGTACAGACCTCATAATAGAGGCATTCTTTCCGATAACAGATAATCTGTTTTCCAGCTTAGAAAACAGAAGTGAAGCTCATGTAGACATTTCTGAGAGGATGATTTTTTTTGTAAAATCTGCAATTGTGGATAGTTCAGGAATTTCGAATGTGAAAAGCTTTCAAATTTTTATAACGGAGATCTAATTGAATATAAAATCTTTGCAAGGAAATGCTGGACATGAAATAACACCGCCAGATGCTTGGTTCAAAAGTATCCATAGTACATTAAGCCACTGACTTTACATAGGTATTTCATACATGGACCTGAAATTTAGGTATTTCATGCATGGACCTGAAATACAATATCATCTGCATAGCTTCGTATAGAAGAAGCCCAAGAAGCGCGCAACAGGGATTTCAAGAATTACCGTGAGCATTACTCACTTACTTACTTACTGGCTTTTAAGAACCCGGAGGTTCATTGCCACCCTCACATAAGCCCGCCACAGGTCCCTATCCTGAGCAAGATTAATCCAGTCTATATCACGATATCCCACCTCCCTCAAATCCATTTTAATATTATCCTCCCATCTACATCTCGGCCTCCCCAAACGTCTTTTTCCCCCCGCCCTCCCAACTAACACTCTATATGCATTTCTAGATTCGCCCATACGTGCTACATGCCCTGCCCATCTCAAACGTCTGGATTAAATGTTCCTAATTATGTCAGGTGCAGAATACAATGCGTGCAGTTCTGTGTTGTGTAACTTTCTCCATTCTCCTGTAACTTCATCCCTCTTAGCCCCAAATATTTTCCGAAGCACCTTATTCTCAAACACCCTTAACCTATGTTCCTCTCTCAAAGTGAGAGTTCAAGTTTCACAACCATAAAGAAGAACCGGTAATATAACTGTTTTATAAATTCTAACTTTCAGATTTTTTGACAACAGACTAGATGACAAAAGCTTCTCAACCGAATAATAACAGGCATTTCCCATATTTATTCTGTGTTTAATTTCCTTCCAAGTATCATTTATATTTGTTACTGTTGCTCCCAAATATTTGAATTTTTCCACCTCTTCAAAGGATAAATTTCCAATTTTTATATTTCCATTTCGTACAATATTCTCGTCAAGAGACACAATCATATACTTTGTCTTTTCGGGATTTACTTCCACCCCTATCTCTTTACTTGCTTCAAGTAAAATTCCCGCGTTTTCCCTAATCGTTTGTGGATTTTCTCCTAACATATTCACGTCATCCGCATAGACAAGAAGCTGATGAACATTACGCAAGGAAATGTAGAAGGGAGAAAACAAATGAGGATATTTTAAATTTTATTTTGTCAGTTCTGAACCCATAATCACAGGCAAGAGAATGTTACAAAAGAAAAACCTGCAACACTTTCCAAAAGAAGCAATAGAGTTATTGAAATCTCCAACCTTGCAGCTCTCTTGTCATAGTGGTGGTGGTGGTGGTGTTGGTGGTGGTGGTGGTGGTGGTGGTGACAACAACGGAAACGATTGTAATGGTGCCACTTCGGATTCTGAAGATGAATTCTATCTTTAAATTTAGCACATAGTTGTAGTACCTATTACAATTTAACGTTTGCAGGCTTCAAATATTAGTTCTATAAATATATAAGTAATGATGTATTTAAAAAAATTAAATATAGTCTACCTTTCCATAACACTGTTAACAAATCTGAAAATAAATATGTGACTTTCAAAGCCAATCATAAAGGTTTTTATTTAATGCCAAGTTTCAAGGCTCGTTGCCCCACTGTGAGGTGTAGCGCAGTCGGCTGATGCGCTTGCCTGTCGATTCGGAGTTGCGCTCGGACGTGGGTTCGATTCCCGCTTGGGCTCATTATCTAGTTGGTTTCTTTCCGAGGTTTTACCCAACTGTAAGGGGAATGTCAGGTAAAGTATGGTGAATCCTTTGCCTCGCCAAATACTATCTCGCTATCACCAATCCCATCGACGCTTAATAACCTACTTGTTGATACAACGTCGTAAAATAACAGACTAAAGGAACAGGCTGTCAAAGAGGACGTTTCTATTAAAATACAATAATGAAGGACGGTGAAGCGGAGAAATATTATCTCCGGCACCGGGACTTGAACCCGGATTTTCAGCTCTACGTGCTGACGCTTTATCCACTAAGCCATACCGGAATCCAGTTCCGATGCCGGATTGAATTCTCTCAGTTTAAATTCCACTTCTTAGTTTCAACAATTATATTACATTTTAAAGCAAGTTTTGTAGTTGTACTATGAAGAGGTTAGTTTAACTCTGCAACGTTTTGAAATGATAAACATCTATGACGTTACTACACAGTTCATCACTGTAACAAGAACGAATGTCTAACACTCGGCTTATACCGTTCGAGTATTTATCGCTCGCGACAATTTTATCCATCATGCATGTGCGATACCTATAGGATTATGCTATGAACTACTTGGCGCTCGAGCGAAAACGTCCGATGCAGACCTAGATGGACTTCTGTTTAAGCAGCTGCAGCATCCATTTTCATTAATTGACGGATTTTATTTCCTGTGAGCCAGTTTTTAGAGACGAAACAGTTTGCACTTTTCACTAATGGCAGGTGGTTGAGCGGGAGGGGATTTTAAGCATACTGGTATTTCCGTTTATACAGAATGAACCCTAAGTAATGTTAATAATTTCAGGGTTTTATTATTTGAGATATTTCAAACAAGAACTTTTAATATAATTTTGCTCGTTTTTGCTTCCTTTCCTCGATAAAAATTGTTTTACAGTAGAACCCCTTTTTTCCGTCACCCTATTAACCGATTGGTGGATTATCCGACTGTCTTTCTCTCGCGCTCTTTTTTTTTTTTCTTTTTGCTGCAGAAAAATATGAAGTATTGTACATTTTATTAGTACGAATTTTTCAACAGAATGTCTTTTACAAATTTTACTCTTATACAGTATGGTCTACTCTTAAAGGGGCCTAAATTCTTTACAAAATGCCTTCCACAGGTGTCAAAGAAAAGGAGTTGTGCTACGAAAAATACGAGTAGTGCAAGTAATTGAGTGGTTTGAGGAAAGAGAAACTGTGGTTCATCTCGCATCAGAATACGAAATAAGGTAGGTGTCCCTGATATGGCCATGCTAAGGTTTGAGAATTTTTCTAGCCGCCATTTTGAAAAAAAAATGTAAACCACTTTTTTCTTACTCTTTCTCAGTCTAATGGACTTTCTTAAAACAATTTTCTTTCCCCATAAAAACAGTTTTAATTGTCCAAAAATTCCCAAATTCCAAAAGTCTATCTAGTGGCCATATCAGGAACATGTGTACATGATATGGCCACCCTTGTTCCATGTTCTACAAATCGTGATTGTTTTCAGTTTGATAGCGCAGTTGTGCTAAAATTAAATAATTTTGGTGTAAAATGAATAAACATGACACTTAATAATCTTTTTTATAATTCAAAAGTGTAGTCAAAACAGGTTTTTCCATAAAAAATTAAGTTGTTTTTCTTAGAATACAAAATTTTTGCATAATCCCAGCTATAAGGCACGTAAATTTGTCAGATGAAAAAATAAAAGTGAAATGAACTTGATATGGCCATGGTGCATTTGATATGGCCATATCAGGAGCAGGTAAGCTTTCACGAAAATCGTTTTATTATAGGAGCACCCACCTTACAACTGTGTACGATTTAATTAAAAACAAATATAACAAGTAATAAATATGAATATCTACAACATGAGACCTGTACTATTCCTATCTTTCCACAGACAGTCGTCATAAAGAGTTTCCTTGGCTCTTAAAAACCCGTCATTGAAAACCAGACTTAAACTAGTGAACATCTGATCCATTACCTGGCATGTTAAAAACAAAAGACCACGGAGGAAATTATGAAACTGTATTATGCAGTTAATTTATGAAAACCTTATATGGTACGGATTATCCGATTTTTTCGATTAACCGTTCACTCCACGCCCTTCATTACCACGGATAATAGAGGTTCTACTGTATATGAAATATTTCATGGCGTCTTTTGTGAAAACCATTGATTTAATTCCCAAGATGCTCAGTCAATGTAAGAGAGCTGTGTATTAAGATAATAAATGATTGAAATAATTTTAGTTTTGTCTTTCAGATGTGCAGAAATGTGATCGGAACAAATGTAACTTTTCGTTCTGAAACTGAATTCTATAAAACAATAAATGCCTAATTTTAATTACCGGTACTCAGATTTTAGAGTTTCTTATTATTAGAGCTAATAGTTGGGTTAAATAGATACAGAAAAAAATATATACAGGGTGTAACAACTTTAAAGTTTAGAATTTCTGGAACATGTTCCCTGACACATTCTACGTTGATTAAACCTAACATACCTATATTCGAAATTGAGAGGTTACAGAGATAACAGAGCTGGAAAAAATAGAACTTCTTGCAGCTCCAAGCATTATACCGTTTATACAAGGCCTATTTTATGGCATTACTAAGTAGAGATACATAAGAAACATTTGAAAAGCAGTGAATGAAGGAAATTTTACTTTTAAGAGAAATTAAATTAAAATTGTTTAGGTTGCTAAGGAAACGAAACAGACAACAGTTTAAAATAACAGTTGTGAGAAAAATAAACCGTATTGTGACTAGTCTTTTTATTGAGTTTTGACCATTACACACATCAGGAATACGCCAACTTAGTTTATGTGTATGGACTGTGTGATGGCAATGCAACAGCAGCTGTTTTGGCATATCAAGCACGGTTCCCAAATCGTAGGATTCCTAGTGCACAGGTATTTTCACGTGCCTATTGGCAAATTTCAAGAAGTACAGTGTTTGGAATCTTAAGGACATTTTTTTCAACTTTGCACTGCTTTCATACTCACAAGTAGTTGATATTAAAATGTAATATGGTACTAATAAAAATAATGACATAGACATGTCGGAAATTGGTGTTACTTCTTTCAGTATTCAGCGATAAAATTAAACTCAAAAATTTAACTTTGGGGTACAAATACTCCAAACCTATAGAACTTTGGATATAGGTATGTTAGGTTTAATCGACGTAGAACGTGTCAGGGAACATGTTGCAGAAATTCTAAACATTAAAGTTGTTACACCCTGTATAAATAAGGAGAGCACTGAGACAAGAACAATGTTCAGTTACAGTTACGAGAACTATCAGACTGATAAAGTGAAGTGCAAAGGTGGAGTTCTTGAGGTCATGACTCGGTTTACTATTCTCGGTCATCAGATCAATTTATTTAAGTTAAGAGGACACGATTAAATGTGGCATAAATAAAGTTATTGTAGAACAGTAAAGAGATTTGGAAGAATTCATTTTCAGAATTGAAAAGAAACAAACTATTAATAATATTGCTTACAAATGTGTATCCGAAGGATACAAGAATGTTTGGGGACTAGAACAAATTAGAAAGACGATCTCTGTTAAGAAAGCAAAAGGTCTTAAACCTCGCTTTCCTTTAATCTGAATGTAGTACTTAACTGAACTCAACTTAAACCTGAACTGAACAATTTTAGGTTGAGGGTCACTTGACCATGAACGAATCCATAACGGTTCCATGCAAATCATTTGTGTTTCTAACACACGTTTTTCTTAATCTTTCCTTTACATATGCATGTTGGCATTTTATCAATGAATATCTAATCGTTCCTATATTTAATGATTTTTTGGTAAGATTTTGACGACTTCAGTGTATTAGATAGATAGAACTTTTATTGTCGAAGGCATAATATATGCATAGACATGATCAAATATATATATTACATTAAATTAAAAATATGTCAAATATAAAATACATTATTCATATCAAGGGCCCATGCGTGTATCCTCTAAATTGTAGGGACACAAATTTATTAATTTCATTTTTATATAATTCCTGAATTTGTGAGTATTTTTGTAAATTTTATGTCCTCAGGAAAACTATTGTAGATTTTGATACTAAAGACCATATAGGTCCTGCTAATATTTGTAAGATGGTGTACTGGAATAGTTAAACTATTTTTGTTACGAGTATCATAAGTATGAAAATCACTATTTTGGTGAAAATCAGACAGATTTTTACAAATTAGTTGTAAAACATTAAAAATATATATACCATAAACAGTGAGAATATTATACTGTAAAAAATATTCCCTACAAGAGGTCCTACTGTCAACGCCCTCTATGCACCTGACAATATGATTTTGAGCCATAAATATATCATTCAGCATGGTTCCAGATCCCCAAAAACAAATGCCATATGAAAGCCTTGACTCAACGTGTGCAAAATAAAAATACATTAATACATCGTGATTTATTATCGTCAGTGCATTCGTAAAAATATATAGGGTGTTTAAAAATAACAAACTCTTGCGACCATACCTGGTTATTGTCGGATTTGCTCACAAGCATTGGATACACGCGCCTGTAACATTTGTACGTTGTCGATGGGTGTGACATAAACCAGTGTCTTTAAATGTCCCCATAGCCAAACATCCAAAGGATTTAGGACAGGTGATCGGGAAGGTCATGCTACTGGACCTCCTCGATCATTAAACCTCCGGGTTAGGTATTGTCGCACGAGGTGTAGAAAATGGGGTGGTGCCCCGTTCTACATAAACAGCCTACACCACTAAATACTGTACGTACTTACTAACACAAGTAAAATGATAAACTCCGTAGTATCCTAGATCTTTGTTTACTACTACATTCTCTGTTTACTTCTGATGAGGGATGCTATCCACTCTCAAAACATGCACCATTGTTCTGTGTTTTTTAACGAATAACAATCATAGGCCACAATACTGCATGGCCTATATCTCAATAGATATTTGTTTCTGGACACATGTTTATAGAAACTTTTTTCTAGTTTCGACCTATGCTACTTTCTGTAAAAATATGCAACACTTTTTTTAAAGACCTTGTAGAAGTGAAGGAATGAAACTAAAACACTGAAAAATAACATAAACAGAAATACAAATGTTAGATTAAAACGAATTCATTATAATCAATTTTACTTTATTTTTAACATTTGGATATGTAAATTGTTTAGCTCTGGATAATTTTTAATACTGTATTGTGCCACCGACGTAGCTTAGCTCAGCGCTTGCCTCCGTTCCAGAGTTATTCCCGCTTAGGCTGATTACCTGAGTAGGTTTTTTCCGAGGTCTTCCCCAACCGTAAGGTAAATGTCAGGTAATCTATGGCAAATCCTCACCAAATACCATCTCGCTATCACCAATCCCATCGACGCTAAATAACCTAGTGGTTGATACAGCGTCGTTACATAACCAATTGTAAATAAAAAAAAATACTGAATTGTACAGAGTCATCATTTTATTTTTATTAACATTTCTAATATTAACCTGGCTATACCTCTGCTACCCCCTTCCACGACTGTAGTTCGATGATACTGGCGTAAAATACAAACAAATCACTTTACTAGGTATAAGAGGGAAGAAAAGTAGTTCATCCAGTTACGTAAACTAGGAAATATGGCGATTTTGAGTTTGATAATTTTCATTAGGTTTTTGTTTAATCAAAATACAGTACTGTATTAACATTAAGTGTTTTTACTCACGAACTGAGCTGTCCATTCGGACATATTCATTATGCAGTGTATATTATACTGTCTACAGTACATTAGCGTACAATTTAGAGAATGAAGTTAAATTGAAAAATAATCATAATGTGGATATTTAAACACATTTTTGAAAATGTTGGCCGTTCATTTCGATAGAGGCTTCAGTTCTAATGTGCATATTGTCGCACTATAGACTATTGCATCTAATTTCAATTACCAGATTCGTCCTTCGTACTAGTAACTCATGTAGAAATAATTCTGTACCTAATCTATAAAAGATTACCTGACGTACTGTAAATTTAATCTTCACTTCTGCCCGATCCGAAAAGGTAAAATTAACTTAGACATGCTATCTACTTTCCATCCAAGTAGTTATGTCGCAGGGTCGTAGAAAGGAAGGAGGTTCTTTTATTTAAGTTATTTTAAACAGTTGTATAATATTACGTAGACGCCCAATTCCTAACAGAAATTAATGTTCTCAGAAAAGAGCTAAGACAGCCCAGCCATTAGCCTTTACAGAGGGGCGAGCAGAAATAAGTGGGGAAAATCGGGATGCGACGTAGGCAAACGTACGACAGTACCTGTACGAAAATATGATTCAATATTGAAAACTCTTTCGTCACTGAAAAACGTGAATATATTTATGGAACGTACTATACTAACTCAGTACGGTTTAGTATCATCGTAAGGCACTTTGTTTGCATACGCGGCCTTGGTTCTGTGTGGAGGACAATTGGAAGTTTACTAGTAGAAGGGGTGGGAGTGAAGTACATTAAAAAACTCAGGTACAATAAAAATTGAAGTAAAAATAGAATGATGTCCCTGTATAATGTTATGAATGAGAAGAGGATGTTAATGAAGAAGGTGGGAATGATGAATAGAGGAGGAATGATAGTGAAGAAACGAAAAGCATGATTGAATTCATAACACGTTTTTAGAAACTTTCTAACATTTATACAGAACGAAGTATCTTTATAAAATGTCAAATCTAGACAGCAGCTGTAGAGCCGTACAATACATCTTAAATATGTCGGACAAGTAAACAATTCTACGTGAAGCCTAAGAGAAATTAGGGTCATTGTAGAGGTCAAGGAACATGTTGTCCGGTAAAAATAAGACGCATTTGAGACAGGCGGTACGTGACGCACAACTGGTCTACTGTATTTGTTCAGATTATGGTCCAATTATTATTGTAAGTTCACTGGACACCTTTATGGAATTTTTAATATCGCTTCTACATTTGAAAAGTGAAACTGGCAAAATATTCTACGTACTGTTGAGGATAATTTTACAGGACAAAAAAGTTGTGCAACTGAGCAGGACACTTGAAACGGTTTGATATTATAGTTAATCTTTTTACTACTTCTAGCAGTACTAACGCAAGGTCACTTCGTGTTCATCAGTATCATAGCACAAAGAATGTGAATCATGAGAAAAACCCTTTTGAAAAAAAAATGGCACTTAGAATGTTTTGCACCCTCCATTTATTCAAGCTCAAGAAGCAAGTACTACCAGTGTTGCCACTTCGTAGTCTACGATAATTATAGTTTTGTACGATAATCACTCGATTAAGACAGAAGTTTAATATGATCCTCTTATTGAATTTGGTATTCCCAAAAAACTAGTTCGATTACTTAACATGTGTCTCAGTGAAACGTACAGTATAGGTCAGATTCTATCGAATGTTTCTCCAATTCACTGCGGGCTAAAGCAAGGAGATGCACTATCACCTTTACTTTTTTTTAACTTCGCTCTAGAATATGCCGTTAGGGACGTCCAGGATAACAGAGAGGGTTTGGAATTGAACGGGTTACATAAGCTGCTTGTCTATGCGGATGACGTGAATATGTTAGGAGAAAATACACAAACGTTTAGGGAAAACATGGGAATTTTAGTTGAAGCAAGTAAAGAGATAGGTTTGCAAGTAAATATCGAAAAGATAAAGTATATGATAATGTCTCGTGACCAAAATATTGTAGGAAATGGAAATATAAAAATTGGAAATTTATCCTTTGAACAGGTGGCAAAAATTCAAATATTTTGGACAACAGTAACAAATATAAATGACATTCGGGACGAAATTAAACGCAAAATAAATATGGAAATACCTGCCATTCTTCGGCTGAGAACCTTTTATCTCTCAAAAAACTGAAAGTTAGAATTTATAAAACAGTTATATTTCCGGTTGTTCTTTATGGTTGTTAAACTATGACTCTCACTTTTAGAGTGGAACTGAAGTTAAGGGTGTTTGAGAATAAAGTGCTTTAGAAAATATTTGGGGCTAAGAGGGATGAAGTTACAGGAGAATGGAGTAAGTTACACAATGCAGAACTGCACGCATTGTATTCTTCACCTGACATGATTAGAAACATTAACTCCAGACTTCTGAAACGGGCAGAGCATGTAGCACGTATGGGCGAATCAAAAAATGCATTTAGAATGTTAGTTGAGAGGCCGGAGGGAAAAAGACCTTTGGGGAGGCCAGAGGGAAAAAGACCTTTGGGGAGGCCGAGACATAGATGGGAGGATAATATTAAAATGGATTTGAGAGAGTTGGGATATGATTTTAGAGGCTGGATTAATCTTGCTCAGAATAGGGACTGATGACGGACTTATGTCAGGGCGGCAATGAACCTCTGGGTTCCTTAAAATCCGTAAATAAGTAAATAATAAAGTAAGTAAGTAATTAACTAAGTATGGGGGGAAGGGATTCCCAGATATGCATATGTGTACTGTGATGTTGGCGTTTTTACTGATAATGGTGGCAATAATGAGTTCAAAGGTTTTTCAAATTTTACCTTCGATGTTTTGGTCCTCCCTCATTCATGTGCTCCTTGCAAACGTGTACCGCCATTTTCAGAAATTAATTTGACGAAAACAAAAGTTCGCAACCATCTTGTTACCAGTACCATTAATGCCCTGTTATTATCCTCAGAATGTGTGTTTGTTAGTGATGATTGTAACAAATTTCAGTCAACAAGTCAGATGAATAGGCTGATTAATTCGCTTTATCCTGAAGAGGAAGATGAAAAGTGAGCTTTGAAGAGGAGTTTTAATATGTATCACAAATAAGAACAAATTCGTGTTAAAATACTGCATCCAATGAATAAGGGCATTTATGTGTTTTAGCGTTTTCTGTTGTGTGACGATCACTTATAAATAGATATTCTGAAGCACATTGTTTACGAACTAATTAATTCTAAAGAAATTCATATTTCAGTAAATATTCTAGAAAGTGTGAAGTAAATTACTATTAAAAGTACCTACAGGAAAATTAACCAGAACTTAAAAATTAAGCAGTATGTACAAAATTAAAAAACTGTAGAAAAGAGAACAATTAGTACTGTACAGGGTGGGCACAAAGTTCCATTACATCCTGTTTTTTTTTCTTTTTATTTTTTAATCTAGATTAAAATTGTAAGTTTCTTGTTTATGTTAGTTAATTAGGATACAATTAATTAATCATTTAAAGTTTGTGAGACTGCAACCTGTGTATATTTTTGTGTGGGTTTACTTTGTTTATAGTGTTTTTCTCTCTCTCTCTTTATGTCTTGTGTAGCTTTACTTTGTACATAGTGTATTTTTTCTGTTTATTTTTATTATTGTATTTGTATTCCTGGTGTTGTGGAAGAGAAGGCCTGATGGCCTTAACTACACTAGAATAAATAAATAAATAAATAAATAAATATATAAATATATAAATAAATCAATATTGACACTATTTACGTAAATCCGATCTTAATGCAAACATACATCCACTTTACAGTAACTGTGTATCCTAAGTCAGTATTTCCCCCATCATTCTCCTCAGACAAAATAATGCATCAAATTCGGTGTGACATTCGTCTCAGCATTGCTGGTGTAATCTGTTGAAAAGCGCGTCGCACGGCGTCCTTCAATTCATCAATGATGTCGTACCGTTCCTGTGCAACAATGCTCTTGATGAAACCCCACAGCACGTTGCCACAAATTGTGAGGTCAGGGCTGCGAGGTGGCCAGTCGATAGGAGCTGATAAGATGGGTGATCCACGACCAATCCAGCGTTGTGGAAATCTGTGACCATGAGCTGAGGGGTTTCATAAAGAGCATTGTTGCAGTCCGACATAATTGATGAATTGAAGAACGCCGTGCGACGCGCTTACCAACAAATTATACCAATAATGCTGAGGCGAATGTCACACCGAACTTGACGATGCGTTACTTTGTGTGATGGAGGACATACTGATCCTTTGGACACTTAGGGCATACAGTTAATGTGAAGTGGTTGTATGTCTGCATTAAGACCGAAATTAGATAGTGTGTATATTTGAGGTATTTACAAGAGGTAACGGGGCTTTGTGCCCATCCTGTACGATAACTTTGTCCAAAAACAATAATTGAATGGCTGCCTAGAATAACGTTGTAAGTCCGTTTTTGGCCAAACTGGTTTTCGGCTGGAAAATGTTGTATCGCACACCTTGCATCATGTGCTGTCACCGTCTTACTGATATTCACACTACTTCGAGAGCTGTAGTTTTTTGATTGTGTTGCTGAACTGAATAACGTTGTAACGCAAAAAAAACGCCGGACAATCATGCTTGTAGAGTGTCAAGGGTCTCATAAAAAAAAGTAAATAGAAAGAGAAAACGTAAGATTCATATCATGCAATGAAAGGACAATGTACGTAAGACACTAAAGGATTAGGGGAAAGAATATACTTCGAAGAAAGGTGGCATTAAACCAGCTGTGAAACGACCCTAACTGGTGAGTAGAATAAGGTTGTAAGTCAATGTAGGCCTATGGAGTACTAAAAGAGAATAGTTAAAAGTAATAAGATCATGGTTACTCTGAATTCTACCATGGCCTAATAACAGAATAAAGAAAAAAAGGATTCTTGTCTGTGTAATATTGATATTGTATGCCAAAACATGTGCTCTAAGTTGTGTAATTTGTTTCAAGTTCTTATGATATAAATTTGTCTATTATTATTATTATTATTATTATTATTATTATTATTATTATTATTATTATTATTATTATTATTATCATTATTATTATTATTATTATTATTATTATTATGATTTAATGTACTCAAATGTAACAACCATAAAGAATCTACCAGGAAATATGAACAGTATTTAAGTTTCTTTGCTTTACAACGTTGTTCTTCTGGACTGACATACAACGTTTTTCTACTGTAAATGTTCAAAAAGTTGTGTTATTTGGAAGATGAAGGCACTACATATATATAAATGATGTGAATACTTACTGAAGTATTACTACAGACTTAACACTGTTACAGTTTGTAATATTTAACAATGTTAGTATGGAATAAACATATTTTTAATTTTCTGACAAACTGTAAAAACTGACTTACAACGTTATTCTAGGGAGCCATTCAATTATTTAGTGTTTGCCACAATAATTTCTTGCAAACGGAGTGACAACATTGCTACAAACTCAGTAAATTCAAGTTATCTCTCTTCTATGTGGACGGGGTGTGTTCCGCCTCCTGTGTTTGTGAAGAAGAGAAGGGAAATGATGATAAACAAGAAGAAAGGGAAGAGAAATGGATAAGAATTTCTTGCAGCGTTGGCGTTAAGCTCTATTATTAAGTTGCTGCCGACAGAACCTTAACCACTGTCAACATCCACCACAAATTGCGAATGTGGTGCACCGCCCGTAACAAACAGGCAGTGGTGTTGTTTTTCTCCAGAGAACTTCATTTCTTGACTCAATGATTGATTTTTTTAATATTGCCCCATTTGAGCTAATCCCAGTGCAAGATGATATGATCGTAATGAATCATGATTATCGTACATGAAACTCGATTGCTGGATCAGCTAAATGCGGCAGCGTTCAAAGATCGTTTGGCAAGAGACGCGCAATTCATTATAAAATTACTGCCAACGCTCGAATGCATATTAAGTTTCTGTAGGTACGTACTAAATTTAACTATAAAGCAGATGAATAACTGTAAACGTTGAATCACATGATATTGCATCCGTCCTTGCTGGTCATGTGGTTGCTAAGCTTGCTGTTAGATCAGAAGTTCATGGCTTCAAACCTGATCGAAAGGCGTTGCATTTGAGAACGATAATTTATTCGAGACAAAGCTGCTTTCCAAAGCGCAGTAAAGCAATTAGACTTTTTATTATTATTATGTAAAAGAACTAGTTACTGAACATGAGAGATCCAGACGAAATTTGTCGACCAGTTCTCGTCCACATCAACGTAGACCTCTATTACATAATACTTACAAATGGCTTTTACAGAACTCGGAGTTTCATTGCCGCCCCAGGTAAGTTCGCCATCAGTGCTTACCCTGAGAAAGATTCAGTCCCTAGCATCATATCCCACCTCCCTCATATCCATTTTAATATTATCGTCCCATCTATGTCTCGGATTCCCCTAAGGTATATTCCCCTCAAGTATATATGCATTTCTAATTCATCCATACGTGCTACATTCTCTGCCCATCTCAAACGTCTGGATTTAATGTTCCTAATTATGTCAGGTGAAGAATACAATGCGTGCAGTTCTGAGTTGTGTAGCTTTCTCTATTCCCCTGTAACTTCATACCTCTTAGCTCCAAATATTTTCCTAAGAGTCTTATTCTCGAACATCCTTAACCTCTGTTCCTCTCTCAAAGTGCGAGTCCAAGTTTCACAACCAACAGGACAACCTGTAATATAACTGTTTTATAAATTCTAACTTTCAGTTTCTTTTTAAAGCAGACTGGATGACAAAATCTTTTCCACCGAACAATAACAGTCATTTCGCATATTATTTATTCTGCGTTTAATTTCCTCCCGAGTGTCATTTGTACTTGTTACTGTTGCTTCAAGATATCCGAATTTTTCCACCTTTTAAAAGGATACATTTCTAGTTTTTATATTTCCATTTCATACTATATTCTGGTTACGAGGCATAATCATATACTTTATTTTTTCCGGAATATACTTCCAAACCTATCTTCTTATTGGCTTCAAGTAAAATTCCCGTGTTTGCTCTAATAGTTTATGGATTTTCTCCTAACATATTCACGTCATCCGCATAAAGGAGCAACTGATGCAACTTTTTTAATTATTTAAACTCTGTTTCCTGCATTTTTCTAATGGCATATTCTGGAGAAAAGTTAAAAAGTAACAGTGATATTACATATAATAATAATAATAATAATAATAATAATAATAATAATTATTATTATTATTATTATTATTATTATTATTATCGAAACTCTATTTCACAAAGAGGTATGCCAGGTTTATAATTTAGTACATAGGTAAATACATAGGCTTATATATGTATGTATGTATGTATATATGTATGTATGTATGTATGTATTAAATGTTATGTTTTATTTAACGACGCTCGCAACTGCAGAGGTTATATCAGGGTCGCCGGATGTGCCGGAATTTTGTCCCGCAAGAGTTCTTTCACATGCCAGTAAATCTACTGACATGAGCCTGTCACATTTAAGCACACTTAAATGCCATCGACCTGGCCCGGGATCGAACCCGCAACCTTGGGCATAGAAGGCCAGAGCTATACCAGGTCGACGTATGTATGTATGTATGTATGTATGTATGTATGTATATAGCATTGCAGGCAATGTTAATTCTAGATACACTGATTAAAACTGTACAAAGACTAGCGTATAAGCAATACCTGTACAAACACGTACAATCTTGTAAAATGAATGTTTAAAAAATAACACATTCTTCGTAACAACATACATACTTTGCAAAATATTTGCATTGCAACAGAGGCTAGTCGTAAACAATATTACAGTCTGAGAGGTGTGACATCAATGCAAAGCTTTTACGTTGAAATACTTCGCAATGATGCAGTTTCTTCGCGTGCACACTGATGTCCTTTCAAAATTGTAATTTTAAATCTCTGACAATTATCATTAAAGCCAGGACTCACGGACTGTTATGTTAAATTAATGTTACAAGTAACACTTTTTGACGTAGGCCCACACTAAAAGTTAAAGCCCGCTCTTTAGCGGAATCGAATACAACTTCTCTTCACAATATACTTAAGCGTTTTCCAACCTTCTCCAACATTTAGCACACTGAAGTTCTAATTTAAAACCCCGCGGCACACTCGTATAATGTGAAACAGAGAGAATTTTTTTTTTCATAAAACAGGTGAAATATATTTTTAAGGTTGATACAATATTTTAACCGTGGATGAATATATAATAGGATGCGAAACTGCGGTCAGCACCATCTGACGGAAGGGGGTTCAAATAAGATGATCAGCGCCCGACGTCGTGGGTGGTGAATATTAGAACTACGTATTGGGTAGATTACCCAGAGTTCTCTATTTATCCGTTCGTTCGAGACGAAGAGATGATGCTCGAGAAGACAAGATGGCAGCCAGAAACCTGCTAATGAGTGGACATAAAGTGATACTGTGTGTATAAGCAGTGTATGTTAAACAGTGATGTTTATGGACGTTGTAAAAATAGTGTTGTTTAATGTTTTGTAAAGTAATAGTAATATAATAAATTGAACTATCTAAGTAGTTTTTGCACATTTTCTACTGTATTGCGCTGTACACTAAATACCCAAAGAATGCAATCCCAATTATCTAACCTTTTGCTTTATTTTCTGTATATGTTCGATTATATTTTAATTGAGTAGTGTAAAATAGATCGTCTCTTTTATCTTCCTGTTGGCTCCGGTAAGAATTTTCAGTGCAAGATGGTGTGAGAAATAAAAATGTAAATGTTTTATTTTAAATTGGGTTAGTTGAGAATATCGATGAGGGTGGGAGGGAAGGAATATTTTCTGCATAGTTTAACATCTTCGTCACCAGGTGCGCTGCTAAATGCATGGAGTAATTAGTTTTTGTTTTCGCTACTTGGTGCGCTGCTAGATGTAATAATTTCTCCACCGTCCAACAGATGGCAGCAACATCAGTTTCTACATTAGCGCCTCTAGCATATGTTACGGGAAACTTAGTAAGTTTCGCATCCTATTATATATTCATCCATGATTTTAACTACAATGGTCTGGCAACCCTGGCTGAGCGTCAGTCATTCTCTTCTATGCCGCTCTCACACATACACTGACTTTTTGCTGCGTTCGCAGAAAGTTTAGTTTTGTGAGTTCACTCTTACTACCACTCTTTTCACTTTCATTTTTCCAATTTTTGCTACGACAACCTTCACTATTTTCAGTTTCTCGCGGCATACCAGCGGATCATTTGAGACACACCGGTTGAAAATGGCTGATACATTTAAATGGGAGATAACAGAAAGCTGTGCGTCGAATAGAACTGAAGCGAATCGAATTTATGAGCTTGAATATTTATTCCATTGCCGGAACTGAACTTCTTGTTTTGGGTGTGATCGTATGTTCCCGTGAAGCCATCGTGGGGGGGGGGGGAATGAATCATATTCAGTTTTGGCGGTTTAATTTGTTTATTGAATATTATTTCTGAAAGCCTACGTAGCCTATATAGAAAATACAAATAATTGATTAGATGGCGATCTTACTCGTATTAATTATGTAAGCATGTGTGGATTACAGCTGTTTCGGTGTTGCTTGACACCATTCTCAGAGCCTACTAGATCTCGGAGCTATCTTACTTCGCTGCCTGTTGTGTGGGTGCGTTCGTGTGATAAAGAGTTGTGTCAAATAGTGTGTGTGTTCTGAAATTGATCTGTGTGTTGAGAATTTGATTAGCGTGTGTTTTAGTGTGTCTGTATATTTCATATTGTTCTAGTGTGTTGAGTTTTTGGTTTTTGGGTTGTATGTGTAGGATTTCCATGTCTGTATTTATGTTATTGTATGTGTGGTTAGCATTAGTTATGTGTTCGGCATATGTAGATGTATTGTGTCCTCTGGTTATTGCTTTCATGTGTTCTTTGTATCGAGTTTGGAATGATCTGCCTGTCTGTACAATGTAGAAACTGTCGCAACTATTGCATGTGAGTTTGTATGCGCCTGTGTGGTTGTATTTATTTGTTTGTGTTGTTTATGTGTTGAGAGCTCTTTGTAGTGTGTTTTCTGTTCTGTATGCTATGTATGCTCTGAGGATGGTGTCAAGCAACACCGAAACAGCTGTTTAAGCCACACATGCTTACATAATTAACACGAGTAAGATCGCCATTTAATCAATTATTTATATTCATGTGTTAAAAGTAGTGTAAGAAAGATTCAACATGGATTAGAAAATACAATTTAATAATAATAATAATAATAATAATAATAATAATAATAATAATGATAATAATAATAATAATAATAATAATAATAATAATACTTACAAATGGCTTTTAAGAAACCAGCAGGTTCATTGCCGCCCTCACATAAGCCCGCCATCGGTCCCTATCCTGAGCAAGATTAATCCAGTCCCTATCATCATATCCCACCTCCCTCAAATCCATTTTAACATTATCTTCCCATCTACGTCTCGGTCTCCACAAAGGTCTTTTTCTCTCCGGCCTCCCACTAATCAGGTTGTAGCGGTGAGGATTTATTAAAAGCGGGACTGGTATGGTATTTCGGAGGGACCCAATAATTTAGGAAGTAAACATCCTTATATGAAACAAAGATTCTTGAGTAGAGATCTTAGTTCCTTTTCCTCTAACCCTCAAACTGATCGTGAATAAACTTCAAGTTCAAATTCTAATGAATGATAGTTGGGAAAGTAGCAGGGATCTTGTCAGTCCAAGGTTCATGAATCCTCAAAACAGTAATGAATAGATTCCAAATGGTAAATTATCAAGTGTCTGAATATTAAATAAATAGTTTTCAAGTCCAAATCCTAACGAATTATAAACTACATTTATTGTGAACAAAAGGGTGTTAAATCTGATTTTATATGATCAATTCCAGTAAGAAAGAATTAAAAGTTTCACCATGATTCATTATGCTGCTAGGTTCCCTATTTAAATTGGCTACAGACAAATGTCCTTATTGATACCACTCGAAAAACATGACGTATAATAAAGAAGACATTAACGGTTTACACTTCTATCTTATAGACCAATATCTATACTAGTAATAAATCTGTAGCCGAAATTTTTCTGGTAATTTTCGATTTTCCAAAAATAATTGGTCCTAACATATATAATTAACCACCCTGAAACCGAAAATCGCTTCTTTGAAATTTTTGTTTGTATGTCTGTCTGTCTGTATGTATGTTTGTTACCTTTTCACGCGATAATGGCTGAACGGATTTCGATGAAAATTGGAATATAAATTAAGTTCGTTGTAACTTAGATTTTAGGCCATCTGGGATTCAAAAAACTTTATATAAAAGGGGGGGTTAAGGGGGACTGAATTAAATAAATCGAAATATCTCGCTTATTATTGATTTTTGTGAAAAATGTTACATAACAAACATTTCTTTACAAATCATTTCCGATAAGTTTCATTCTTTGAAAAATTTTGATAGGACTGATATTTAATGAGATAAATGAGTTTTAAAATTAAAATAACTGCCATCTAAGGCGGTATAATGAAATAAAAAACAAATGACTTCGTCTATAAGGGGCCTTGGTCAACAACAATCGAAAGCTATGAATCATAGCCTACAGAGAACGTTTCTTTGTTTGTATGAAGTAATATCGGAAGCTAAATGAACCGATTTGTGTAATTAATTATTATTTAACCATTGGAAAGTGTAGTTTCTCTATATGGACATAATGCTATAATATTATTACAGTAACGTCGGAGTGAATTGAGGACAGGTAAGATTAAAATAGCTTCTTATGCACAGAAAACGTGATAGGCTATTCTGTGTATTCGTTTCCTGTATTTCTTAAAATAATGTTTATCTCAGAGAATTAACGAACAACGAGAGGGTACTGATTTAGTATGCAGTAATAATATGTTAGCTTAGCATTCCATTATTTTATAATCCAAATTTTAACTATGCTCAATTGAATCGAGTTAAAATATATGAAATACATATGCATTAAATGCAATGCAAAAAATTTGGGTAATGAGCCAAGCAGATTATGTTGCGCTGTTGTAAAATAAAATTTGTTCCTCCTGAGATTCAAGAGCCCCCATAACAAATTAAAAACTTACTTATCGGGGTACATCCGTTATCAACACACTTTTTATATAATATAATATAATTTAAGTTATTTGAAGGGTTCAGAACCATAGTGGGCCAAGCGCCATTTACTGAATACGTAGAAAACAAGAGTTAAAATTAAGTTATTACCATAATTCAATGGAAACATATAACAAGTAAAATAAAGTATACACATTAAATGTAAATGATGTCAATGTTCATTGAACTATGGATGCATGTAATAAAAATTAAGAAACATGTTAAAGGAATTGTCATTGCACCAAATGAGTGCTCTCTGGACCAAAATGATTCCATTTTAATTATTTAAATATAATTTAAATTAAGTAATATATTAAACGATTTATCCTTCTATCAAACACGAATATTCCCTGGATCAAATGTCCTATTTTAATTATGTAATTACTTTATATTTATTTCTAACGGGTGCAGCGGAGCGCACGGGTACGGCTAGTAACAAATAATTAGACGAGGGTAAAAGCATGCGTCAAGCATGGGAAAATTTTAAACGAATAATATCCAAGGCCACCTGCAAATACGTGTCATACAAAATAAATAACCCATTCCCTGAATAATATATGTCAGACACTTAAGAAAAAAGCTAGTAGGCGAGCGTACAACAAAAGGAATGTAAGTTCGGAAAATTACTAGACATTTAAGGACTTCAACAAGCAATTAGAAAATGAAAAGAAAAAGGCAGAAGAAAACAACTTGCAAATTTAATATAAGAGAAGACGAAAATAATAAATGGCGTAGATTCCATAATTACAAGCGCAGAAGAAGGGGAAACCAAGAATCGATACCAGTTTTGAGAGATACTAAGGAGACAAAAAAAAACAGATTTACGGAATAGAATAAAAAGATTACAAAACTTAAAATCGCGCGGTCCAGACGATATTCTCACAAAAATTATAGTTAGGAGGTGAAGCTATGATACCGTACTTAATGCAAATTTTTAATATATCAACAAATAATTGTAGTATCTCAGACGATTGGAAATCGAAAATTATAATCCCCAATAAAAATCAGGAGACAAAAGCGATGCGAACAATTACAGACCTGTCGGTCTCACATCAGTTATTTTGCGAAATAATGGGACATCTAATAACACTATAGGCTATATTCGCAACATATTAGAAAATAACGAATGGCTGAACAAAAATCAACACGATTTCAGACCAGGATTCTCATGCGAAAGTCAAATCACTTCCTTAAGGGGAGTCTGTACTTCCATGTCTTACACTCTTAAATTTCTCAATTTTGGGTGCACTTTTCTCAGAAGTTATAAAAGATACAAATGTGGAGAAAATCGGGCATATATAACATATCTTTATGTATGCAACCGGTTAAATAAATTTAAAATTCCTCTGAGCGGATGGCAAAAAAATAAAAAAATCAACGGTAACTTTTTTGCATTAAGAATGCCTGCAAATTACTTTTTATTTTTCCTGAAGATAGAAATAAACTTTATTTTTTTGACCTACTGTGTAAAATGCCATCACATTGATATTGTACATTAATTTTAGCCTTTTGGATACAATAATTTCTGAGTAAAGTCCACCAGTGTCACAAAAAATAAGAAAATACAGGAAAATGATGTCAAAATTTCCATATCTTGCAATGTTAAATTCCTCAATTTTGGGTGCACTTTTCTCAGAAATTATAAAAGATACAAATATAGAAAAAATAGGGCATTTGTAACAAACATACTTTTATGTATATAACCGGCTAACTAAATTTAAAATTTCACTGAGTGGTTGTCAAGAAAAAATGTTTCATTGATAACATTTTTTGCATTAAGAATTACTACAATATTTTTGCTGAAGACAGGGCTAAAAGCTGGCAATTAGAAGAAACAAAATCATATTATCATTTTACACATATTAAACTACCGACAAACGATATACACCAAAATTTTATTTATTTTTTGTCAAAATTCGGTGCACAGACTCCCCTTAATACAAGTTTTAGCCGACGAAGTTGATGAGAGGGGTGGAGAATAGATGGAGTTGTGATCGATTTCGGTAAAGCTTTCGACGTAGTGTCTCGCAAAAAACTACTAAAGAAATTAAGCAGGCTCCCAATAGATAATCGAGTAGTAAGATAGGTATATAAATTCTTAGAAAACTTACCCAAAATGTCAGACTAGGAAAAGAAATATCGGAACTTGGAAATATAATTTCAGGAGTCCCTTAAGAAGCGGTTCTTGCATCTCTATTGTTTCTTATAATTATATAAACGATATAAATATAAATATTACTTCTACATACATACATACATACATACCCAGGCGTCTCACTAATGAAAACAAAGATTTTATAGACAGAATTCGCGGATTGACGTGATTAAAGAGGCTGTAGGTAAGAACATATTTTCTCTTTCTTTCTTATTTAAGTAAAGTTCCATCCTCGCCATATCGTCACACCATCTAGTGTAAAAAAATCTACAGAATTTAATAGACTTCTTAATTATGTAACCACACACATATCACAACATGCATTAGTCACTTAGTGCAAAAATGGTCCATTGTATAAATTCTGTTAATATACGCGACAGCTGGAAATTTTCTGTTTTGTTAAAATATACGTATAAAAGAATGTTGTACTAATACTTTAGATAGTATCACAATATTTTAATTTTACGCTGCATTCAATGACAAATATTTTTTTAAAATTATTATGAACAATGAACAATGAAGTAAAATATGATTAATGGGATATTTTAAATAAACTACTTAAAATCGAAATACAAAAATACAAATAAAAACTTGGGGACGTGTAAAATTTTTCTATCAACTAGAAGGTCTTGTAACTCTCATATTAAGTTACGTAACACCAATGTTATTCTTTGTAGTGTTTTAGATCACAACCACGAAAAGGACAAGAAACATATTTTAAAACGACAAGAGATCTGTAATAATTTAAAAAGGAAAATGGAGGAAAGAAAACACGAACGTCCGTCTAAAATAATTCGTACTGAGCTCACTAGAGATGCAGTCGAAAGTCGAACAATTCATGACGTGGATAGAATCTGGAAAAAAACTTGCATGCCCGTAAAGTTATCCCAAACACTGGAGGAGTCATACTTAGCTTTAAACACTGTAGAAAACTGTTTCATTGAAGATGGCTATCAAAGCAGTAACTCCACAGCTCGATATTTTTTGTGGTTATGTACTAGAGCAGCGTTTCTCAAACTTTGTTGAAGTGGGGACCACTTTTTTAAGCCAAAACAGTTGCGCGGACCACTTTACTCTTGTTCCCTTCGAAAGCAAATTTATCATTTTTGTAGTATAAAATTATAATGTCTCTCAGTGAAACGTACAGCAGAGTTCGTATAGGCCAATTTCTGTCAGATGCGTTTCCAATTCACTGTGGGCTAAAGCAAGGAGATGCACTATCACCTTTACTTTTTAACTTTGCTCTAGAGTATGCCATTAGGAAAGTCCAGGATAACACAGAGGGTTTGGAATTGAACGGGTTACATCAGCTGCTTGTCTATGCGGATGACGTGAATATGTTAGGAGAAAATCCACAAACGATTAGGGAAAACACGGGAATTTTACTTGAAGCAAGTAAAGAGATAGGTTTGGAAGTAAATCCCGAAAAGACAAAGACAGCGAATTAAAACAGATAACATGAAGAGTAGTGCCAGATGAGAGGTAAAATAAGTCTAGGAAGGCGTCTGAACGTTTAACACAGCGGTCATCAGCACAGTGCACCCTCGGGCTAACGTCCCTTACCCGCGGATATGACATTTCACTACCGTACATCCGTGGCTGCTGGCGGGTTTCGTGTCTCCCTGTCCCTTCTGCACGACGGAGCACATTTCGTTGTATTACTTGTACTTTACCCATTTCAGTGAGTGATGACGACCACTCGTTTAACAGATGATATTACTTCGTTCACAGAAACATTCAACCTTGTATAACATTCGTGAGTGGTCATTTTGATTATGGTTATAATGATGATGATGACGAAGTCTACTACGATATGTAGTCAAATATTTGAACATTTGATTGAAAGTCTGACGAAACAAACGGCAAATCATTTAATATAGCTTCTTCTGTTTCAAACACGAATACGTTTGAGTTTCGCTAGATACGTACAAGATAAATTAAATACCGACACGAGTTCACTTCAAAGCTGGAAATTCTTGTCCGTACGTTTACATGGAAGCAGGTTATACACCTAGTGTCAGCAGCCGACATAGCTACTGTGTCTGTCTCATCAGAGACGCAAAGTAGGCCCTACAGCAGTTTTATAATATTTTAAATGCAATCTTTAACAAATATAGTATGTATTGTTTCGACAGTAAAATGTAATACAACATACTTACGAATTAGTGTTCACCTGTCTGTCCACTTCTGACTTACTAACCGCTTCGCGATCCACAGAGAGGTTAAGTTTCGTGCCACTTGACGGCCTTGCATCCACTTACAAGTAGAAGTCGTTTTTTTATTCTTAGAAACAAAATGCCTAACCAATTTACGTCATCGTGGTAATGGTAGTTTCCAATATTACCAACATTATTTTTTACTAATAACATTTGCCTCGGTATGGCTCAAGAAGATAACGTGTGTAGCTTCAAGTCTAGAGAATTCGGGTTCGATTCTTGACAAATGAATAGAGATACTTATCCTTCCCATAGTAACTGAGAATGTGTATCACTAGGCATGGATTCCTCCTGTGTAGTTTTATGTCTTGTGCCTTGTTGATTATATGGTCAGGGTGTTCCGTTAATTCCAATATCTCGCGTTGTTTCAAATCCTCAGATAAATGAGGATGGGACGAACGAAGATGTCCAGTTCTTAAAGGTTGCTGCCAGTCATTATCATGCTGGAAAATTTTCAGAACCAATATTATATTTTGATCTCCTTCAGAAACCAGAAATACTAGATGTATTTCAAATTTTTTTTCGCAGATTTAATGTTGGATAGGAGTCAAAGTTGATATTTCGAGCGCTTGTAGGGCATGTTGACAGCGAAACGGATGGATGAATAATTTTTTTTTATTTACAGATTTTTAAAAATAGTTTTGAAAAGTGTGACCAGATTCACATTGATAGAAAAGAGGACACAGAACTTCAAAAAGAAGGACATTGTTCGAAGAAAGAGGACAGAAAAATGTACTTTGATTTAGGCTTAGGCCTATATATTTTAATTTATTGAATATGCTCCAACGAGTATAACTCATATGCAGGGGCTATACAAGAACACACACATTCTTTCATTGATTCTTTACTTGAATTTTTTTTCTCCTGTAAACTGCCATTGTTTGTTTGTGTATTTGTTTGCTTTTTTTCTTAATATTTTAGCTCTCATCTTCTATTTTGTTCTTATATTGTTTTGTATGCTTTGTCTAATGGCAGCCTCTAATTTGAGGAAGCTCTGATAAATAAATAAATAAATATACAATATAATTGAAAAGTCATGAAACTACAGTCTGTGAAAAACAAACAATAACACAAGAATTTATGAAAGAAAGCAAAATAAGAACAAATAGTAAGATAACATAAAGTTTTGGGCAGAAAGAAGAAAAAGTTTGAAACCATTAAATAAATAAATCAACTGAGAATTAAAATAAATAATCTTCCCAAAAACGTATTTTTAAACAATTCTTAAAACACGGCAATTTGGTAAATGTCTATGTTCTAAAGGAAGTTGGTTAAAAGTTGTTGTTAAAAATGGTTAAGTCCTTTCGTTCCATAAGTTACGGAGCTATGCTGAGAAAAATATATATTGTCTTTTTTGTCTTGTTAAATAAGTATGTATATCTTTATTAAACTGAAATGTAATATTACTATGTATTAAATTGTTAATAACTTTGCACATGAAAATAGCAGCACCTAATTTGATAATTGATTCAACTGGTAGACCGAAAGAAAATTGATATAGATATTTAACTGGAGTCAAATAATGAAAACCCAATAAATTTCTTAAAGCTCTATTTTGAATAATTTGTAAAGGTCTCAAAGCAGTTTTCTTATTATGTCCCCAAATAAATGACATATACATTAAGTGAGAATGGATAAAAGCATAATATACATTCAAGAGACAAGATATAGGCAAAGATCTTTTAAGCCTTTTCAAAATACCAGACATTGGAGCAATTTCCTCACTATACTATACTCACTATATTATACTATAAATTACGCCAATATCTATTTCCTCACAAAATATTTACAGTACAGATTTAGACTTAGGCCTATATCATACTTAAAAGTATGTTAAATTTAAAATTACGGTTTATTTAACGACGCTCGCAACTGCAGAGGTTATATCAGCGTCGGTGTGCCGGAATTTTGTCCCGCAGTTCTTTTACATGCCAATAAATCTTCTGACATGAGCCTGTCGCATTTAAGCACACTTAAATGCCATCGACTTGGGCCGGAATCGAACCCGCAACCTCGAGCACAGAAGGCCAGCGCTATAGGCTACAGACTACGCTATCGGGACCGACTAAAAGTATGTTAATATTACAAAAATAATTATGATAAAACTTAATAATAATGCTTTTACAGTTAGCTAGGGAACTATAATTATTAAAGATTTAGGCTTAGGTCTACAAGTATTATACTTAAAATTATGTCAATATCTATTTTATTACAGTATACTTATGATAAAACTTAATAATATAAAATGATTTTACAGTTAACTACATATGAAAGCCATAGGAACTATAATTATTATCAAAATATATAAAAAGACCATACAAGATGTGAATTTAATACTACTTTGTATGCAAAGAGAGTTAAAATCGTTGGCAAAGAGTATATTCTTTCAATGCTGCTGCCGCCTACAGGAAAATTACTTTAAAAAGGCGTCAAATCAGATGATTTCAAAATATCAGACATACAAGTTACGAAAAGGAAAACATTTCTTGATTTTTTAAAAATCCGCCCGGACCCCGGACAAAGGCCTAAAAAGGAGGGCATGTCCGGACAAAATAGGACGTCTGGTCACTCTAGTTTTGAATAATTGTTTTCAGTTAATTATGTCCAGAGATACAGTTTATGGTGACTATTTTTTTTAATTTCGTGTACATTTCTGAATAAATTAAATTATGTTTTATTTAACGACGCTCGCAACTGCCGAGTGCGGCGGTCGGACCACGTTGGGGCACCAGAATCTGCGACGGTCGTCGGTCGTCGTCGTCGTTGTTGCCCACGACGCCTTTCCTTGCCCTCGGCTGCCAGCTCCGTCGTATATGGAAAAGTATCTCAAGGAGGCAGGTTGATGTCGATAATTAAAGATGTACACTAATTAATTTGGGCGCCAGCCTCCTCGAGATTACTCCGGTAGAGTATGAGATTTCCCAGGTCAGCTGCAAAACGGTTGGGACATGGGGTTTGGGAGACGTGCTCGTTGATTGAAATGATGTAGGCGCACACCAGAAGTTGTTGGTAAGAACTATGAGAACGTTTATTATTATTATTATTATTATTATTATTATTAAGTGTTCGTTTCAGATTAGCAGAAATGCGCGTCCAAGTGTATAATATGCTGCTCTCTTAATGACAAGTTGATCTACTAATTTCTGGATTCACGTAATTAAATGTTTTGTACTATAAAACACCGGTAATATAACGGAGAGTTGATAACTTGATGACAATTTGTTCCGAATGTAATAATAATGACGAGAAAAGAATTCAGACTTATTAGTATAATACCACACGACTTCTTCCTACACCCACTAAAAATTCTAAGTCCGTAAATTGTTATCCTTCCGAGTTAGGTTCGCCGAGAATATGTGGAGTGCGTCCTCACCGCACGCTTTGTATATGCCTTCTGTCTATCTGCCAAATCTACCCTCTGCTTGCAACCACCAAACATACAATTTCGCCCTCCTATCTATAAATCACGTGTCTCTATTAAGAATCCTGATTGGCCATAATTACTCTTACGTCACTTAAGACGCGCTCTTCAAAAATTGTTCGTTAACTAGATCCTCCCCTTACTTCCGGCGTTTACTGACAATTCTCTGACATATATCAGATCATCTCTTTTTCGAACCTGGCTTGGCGTCATCTTGCTGACCACCCGCAGGCAAAGTCCACACATTCCCTCATCGGTCAACTCTACGCCTGGACACATGTTTCCTGTCCGCGTAGCGTCGCTTCGGCCTTCCTGCCCACCTGTTACTTCCGCCTCACATTCTGGACCTTTCTTACACGCCCCACACTATCCATATAAGAATATTAACACGAAATACTAATCTGATAAAACCTCCTTATCCTATACGAGGAACCGTCTCACGAGGTATATCAGCGTCGCCGGTGTGCCGGAATTTTGTCCCGCAGTTATTTTACATGCAGTAAATCTAGTGACATGAGCCTGTTCATTTAAGCGTGTACTGTACAATAAATTATGTAAATTTGTTAGGGAAATAGATGGTTATTGATTGTTTCTGAATATATTGATAATTAATTTATGTTATTCTCACTGATTTGTATAGACATACTACAATTTCCATGCCTTCTAAATACTTTTACGAAGCCCATATCATGCGAAAACAAATTATGCATTGTTAGCGACAAAAGAAACTGATAATACGTATAAAATTGACTTATTACAGTGATAGATGGATCTGATTGATTGTAATTCAACTGATTCATACATTTCATTGGTGAATTAGCGAAAATTCGTTAGGGTAAACTCATCTAATTCCGTGATAATAAGATTTTATTACTATTATTTCCATATGAAGACACAAAATAATATTGTTTATTACTGTAAACATTTGTTCAAACGTCTTAATATGACAATCCGTGAAGTGATAACTGATAGCTGTGTTTACGTAGAGAGAAAAAAAATTAAAAGCATCACTCACATTTAATTTAATTCCGTGATATTTACTTAATTCCGTCACACTGTAACCTTAATTCCGTGACACAATAGTGTACATAAAATAAAGACAGAAAAATCTTACACTGTGACCTTGAATATTAACATGAACGTAATTACCCTAATTAAAGTTATTCATTATTCATATAATCAACTTGAATCATCACGATCAACATCAGAAGTGGCACAACTATCACACATAAAACATCATCAGATTCTGCAATTTGACACTTCTCATGATATGTTTTCCCACAGAATAAGCAAGCAATGCAATTTTCATTATTTCGTTTTTTGACGTCAGCATTGCAAACTCCACAAACCCAATTTTCATAGTTAGAACTGGCTCGTGATGTGGATGGCTTTCCTTGAGAAGATTTTGTAGACTTCTGCGGTGAAGCATCAGCTGGAGGTTTGGTTGGTAGCGTAAGGCACTTGGCTTTGACATCTATTTTGGGGTTAACCGTTCTCTTTTTCTTTGATGGATCATATGTGGGTGTGTTCAACAAATCTGTTACAGTCTGACGTTGTTTCTCTTGTGTTCAAACAGGCAACTGAACAGAATCATTTTGTTGTGATGAAACAGACAGCTGAGCAAACTCTTTCTTCTGGAAGGTCACCCCGCGTTTGTTGACTTCCAAGAGTTGGCTTGTCTTTTAACTTGCTAGCTGTAAGAGCTTCATCTGTCAAAGAAGATGGGTTGAATGGATAAACTCCCGTTTTAGAAAACTCTGAACGGATATTTGTTGATGTCATTGCCTTCTCATATGTCACATTGAACAACTTTTGCAAGTCAAATCGTGTTGGTGCAACATTGGAGTTCGTCATATGAAAGTTCTCCAACTCATTTCTAAAGCTTGCTTCAAGGAACGATAAACACTGACACCTAATGGTTGTATAATATGGCTGTTATGAGAGGGCATGGTGAAGATGACGGTCTTGTTTTCTCTGGCCAAAGCCAACACATCAGGACCTACGTAACTTCCATGTGAGTCCATCAACAAAAGGAAAGGTCTGCTTGGAGGGATGTTCTTCACAAAGTGGCGCATCCAATCAAGAAAGAGATCACAATTGATCCAACCATTTGCTGAGAATCAGATACTCAGTTATCTTTAAGAATCTGGGTAGATAAAGCTTGAGACCAGTTCCTGATTAAAAAATGTCTGAGAGTTCCGAGAATCGAACCCACGTGCGGATCAGAGAACAGAGTGCTGATCCCTATGCGAAGATGGTCATTATTAAATACGTATATCATATGCAAAATTTTCTTCATTTTAATTGCCGTTAATCCTTCTACTCATCATCTTTCAGCATATCTATTCCACGCCTCTGGAACTCTCTCCCTGACCACGTCAGAGACTGTCGGACAATATCAAAATTCAAATTTAAATTAAAAAATCACATTCTAGTTCGTGGAATTGCTTGTTGAACACATGTCAGGTTGCGCAACTTCACCTTAACCCATGACATATAGTAAATATTGTAACTATGCTGTTGTAAAATTGAAAATTAATATGTAATGTATTTATTATTATTATTATTATTATTATTATTATTATTATTATTATTATTATTACTATTACTATTATTATTATTGTTAGTATTATTATTATTATTATTATTATTATTATTATTATTATTATTATTATTGTCAGTTATCAATATCATCATTGCTATGTCTGTTTTCTTTCTTTTTGTTGTATTAGCTCGATGAGAGCTGTATAATGTACTTTTGACTCTGTTGACCCTCTATAGGGCTTTAACTTAATTTGTACCATTTTCATCAGTGTTTGTATTTCTTTTTTGTATGTGCTATCTGGTAGGATGGAAGAGAAGGCCTTATGGCCTTAATCCTGTCAGATTAAATAAATTATTATTATTATTATTATTATTATTATTATTATTATTATTAATATTCGATTACTTAATATAAATTATCCAATTATTATAAATAAATATTATATAATTAATTAATATAGATGACAACTAGTCGTACAGGCCATATGACGTTCATTTAACGAGTTTTCATTTCCTGTTCACTTAATTCCGTGATACAGTAAGGCAGCCAAATGTTAAAAATCCTTAAGAAATTGTGCAAACAACTTAAGGTTTGTAGACTAAATTATATAAGTTAACTGACAACTGTGTACACATCCTAAATCTTCAACGCAATCTCTATATGTACATATATATATATATTTATACACACGTATAATTATGCACATACCTGTTTTTTTTAACTTATTTTAGGATACGACACGAGGACAACTGAAACCAAGCTTCTTAGCAAGGGCGCACTATGAAATGCCTTCTTGTTAGCAGTGCACTTGTTCCCAGTGGCCCAAACTTCTTGAGACGGTAGCTGATTAGTGCTGCTATCCATTGAACAAACTACCAACAATTTGTCATGTACTCATAATTCAGTGATATTCATTATATTCAGTATAACGGAATTACATGAGTCACGGAATTAGATGAGTTTACCCTACTTTATTCAACATAAAAGAATTATTCAGAAATTGTCACCTTGGGTGACGCAGTCGGTATAGAGCTGGTTTTCTGTACCCGAGGTTGCTGTAAAAGAACTGCGCGACAAAATTCCGGCACACCGGTGATTTTTATTCGTTTTTACCGCTTCATATTAAAATGATTTCATTTCTTCTTCTTTTTTTTTCATTCTTATTTTCTCATTCAGTTTTTCCAGCTTCGATGGAAGGAGCCGAAACATACACGCACACATTCAGACAAAATAACAGAATGAAAATGGAGTAGGCCCTATAAGTTAAAAGCGGAAAGATTTTTCCTTTCATTTATTGTAGAGTAATGGAAGTGGAGTAAGTTAATTTTGTTTTATTTTTTAGCTTTTTGTAAAGTCGATTTCTTTACATCTCGATATTGACGTCTATATTTAGAAACTATATGTAGAATTAACTGTTTGTGCTTTTCGTTTTTTGTCAATATTCGATTGTGTTCTTGCATTAGTTTAACTCCACGGTCTGCATCATCATTAACTACTTTCAGCCTCTTCACTTTTTCCAAACTTTCTTTGAAACTGTCATTGATTTCCAATAATGTAGGATTATTTTCAGTGAATGCTGTTGAAATTGAAAATACTTCGAAAAATGTTTCCATTTTCTTAGGCACAAAGTTTCAAGCCTCCTGTCAAACAATATACTACTTTTTTAGAAGGTTCGTTCAGACTTTCAGTAGCATTTTGTGCTTCCACCATCAGTTTTTTAATCTGTTGGAATGCTGGTTTCAGAAAAGGCGAATGCTATTGTTTCAGGTTCTCAATGCCATATACCAGCGTTTCTCAAACTATGGTCCGCGGACCACTTGTGGTCCCCGACGTCTGCCCTTGTGGTCCTTCAAAAAGGACAGAAGAGAAAATAAAATTCAAACGAATTCCATATCACACTGCAGTTGAAAATCTCAAAGTTTGGAAATGAAACATGGCAATCATCTTTCACTTTTCTCCCAGTACTGACATTTTATGAAATTTATTACCCATCCTGTCTACTGATTTCCCACTCTACTCTCAGCAACAAAAGAGGGATTTAAAGCACTATGAGCGTGGTGTTTCTCGCCATCTTTTCCCTGCACATCAGCTGATGAAATGTGGCTAAGTACATTGGCATATCTTACAAATGTATTCTCCAAACTAAACGAACTAAATCTCTCTCTACGAGGTAATTCTGTTTTCAATGCGCATGAGAAAATGTGTTTGAGAGGAAAGTTGGTTTGTGGGTCAGTTCCGTAAAATAGAGGATTTTTTTCACTATTTCCAACCCTAGAGTCCTTTTCGGTTGAAAATGATCTCGTTATTGGAAAATAATTATGCAATGACGTATGTTCACATCTCAAAACTCTGAGGTCACAATTTGAAACTTATTTTCCAAGTAAATATGATGAATTTTCATGGGTTCGTGATTGCTTTCATTGCGATACTGAAAATAACAAACTTTCATTGAGTGAAAGAGAACAGTTAATTGAACTCTCGTATGACATCGGACTTCAAATGAAATTCCAAGCGGAAAGTATGGTTAATTTCTGGACCTTATCACAAGTGAAAATAATATAGTGAACTGTACAATGGTGCTTTAGAGATTATAATTCAGTTCGCTATTATGTATTTATGTGAGAAAGGGTTTCCACCACTCACTCTAATAAAAACAAAGCATCGAAATCGACTCCATGTATGTGACGATCTCCGACTTAAGCTTACCAGCATACATCCAAATACAGAACAACTGTGCAAGAATCGGCAGGCTTATCCATCTCATTGAAGTGAGTACCAACGTTTATTTATTTTTTTAGTTAATAAGTTAAAGATTATCCGAACTCTAATAGTCTTGATTTATTAAAAAACGAAAATGAATTTTTTCTATTAACATTAACTTAATTAATTAAATTAATTTGAATTAATTAATTTTGTTTTAAAAATATAAATTTATTGGTATTAAAATATGCTACAAAAATGATAAATTTGCTTTCCAAGGGAACAAGAGTAAGGTGTTCTGACTTATGAAAGTGGTCCCCACTTCAAAAAAGTTTGAGAAACGCTGCCATAAACCATTGATTCTCAAAGTGGGGTTCGCGGATAATAAAATACAGTAGTGCAATATTTGTGAAGTAATACACTACCGGTAGGATCATCCTTACTACGAAAAATTATCCTCTCGCTGTCTTCAAAGTGGATGCGGCACCACTTAATTTTGTAGGAATGAGGTTTTATTTTATACTATTTGTTTCTGCATGCAAATAAATAAATTGAGGGAGTGGCCCATAAAAAATCAAAATTCGAAAAATAAAGTCCACCCTATACTGGAAGTGGCTACTTGCACACAGTGTGACCACACGTCCAACGCAAGCTTCTTCAGATACTCTTGGACACGCGTGCGCTTCCATTTAGTTGCCCAAGCATGCCTTCAATGTGACTGCAGCCTTACGTAGTCATTCGAGGACAATCGGCTAGGAAGAGGTTTGCAAGTGGCTTTCGCATACTGAACTGGTGCAGACCTGTTTTCCTTGCGACACTGCATGAGGTTTTCGTCCATGGTTCTTTTTTTCATAGACACAATTATGGCACTTTCTGTGCCTGAAGTCCAGACAGTCCTTGAAAGACCTGTAGGAGGTATTATGCTTCCTCGCTGACGGTCTAGTTTTTCCATTCACCTAAATATAGTATTAGCATCTCGCTGACGTTAACGCAGTGTATTCTTGCTCATAATCCCTCAGAGTATCATTGCTACCATTTTACAACGAATTCACATCTGTTTCCAGCCGGCTTTCCTCATAGGATACATTTCTTAGCAAGGTGACCATCAAATAAACTTCAAGAGGGAAAAAGTATGTACGCAAGTGATAATTCAAGTATTTTTAAAATCAAGTGCAATAGAAATAGACATTAAAACATGGAGTATAATAATACATAAACAAAAATGTTAATAGATAAAGGACATAATATACAATACGTATTAGTCAAAAAAATGCAAATGTCTCACTGTTCCCATTCAGGAGGGTACAGTGAGACACCACAGTGTCTATTAACGGACATTGAAATGATTTACATTTATTTCAAAAGAAAGGAAAGCTTGCTGTCTCTTTATCTTGACATTCTGTAGGCTTATTTACAATCATTTTCATGTCTGACTTCGAAATCATTCAAACATCTTGAACATTTGGAAAAGTGAATTTCCCATGACATTCCAAACTTTTGCGAAAAAATGAAATGAACTTTTGGTGACAACAAAGCTTATAATGATAAGAATTTAATGCAATTCTTTATTACTTTTTAACATTTTCTTAAATTTTGTGAATATGTTTTTATTTATGAAACCATTAACATGTAATGTATCTATTATTTTAAGCTACAGTTCCTAAATTGGTTACTAGTACGTTCATTTTGAATGTTAGTTACTGGTAAAAGTAATACAATTACAGTTCGTTTTTGCAAATCATTGGTATATGGAAACAGTGAGACGTTTTTAGTGTACCCTTCAATGGCATGTCTCACTGTTCTCTTTACGCATAGTTCATTTAAAAATGACGCCATCATTTCAAAATTAAAACAAGAAAGACGAAACTTTGCCAAACATAATCTCAAATACCATAGTATTAGGTAACAAAACATTCATATTTATATCTCAATATAACCTTCATTAAACACAAGCAAACATTTTACTTCTAGAGTGAAAAATTACGAATTATTTTTTCATCACTCACCTTTATAATTAGAATCAAATCGAGTATGAAAATACTGTTACTTTACTCATGCAACATACAACTCCACTGTTACCTACATCTCAGCATCAAAATTTACCATCTAATAAAAAATGTCTCACTGTTCTCCCTGTTTTACTGTACCCACTTCTCCCCTACTAGATAAAAGAAAAGTACTAGAATATATATTTTTTGTCCACTATAATTTAATAATGCTTACTTGCACACTCTTATTTCACCATGCTAACGAGATTCATTACCGCAGTAATCAACTCTCAATTTAGGTACAGAAAAAGAATCACATGTTAACATATAATCATCACTCAATTTACTGAAAGAAAAAATGCATATAAACACTGCATTACTTATCTATTATTAGAGAAAAATTCGTTGACACCAGGAATCGATCCCAGGACCTCTCAGCTTTGCGCTCTGAATGCTCTTTCCATCTGAGCTATGCCGAGACCCGTTTCACGATGCCGGCCGAACTCTCCTCCTTTGTATCGTCAATGGCCTACTACCTGCATTTTAGACATAGCCTTTAAGTCATGTATGCAGGTGCGCATATTTAAATAAACTGTTCTCGAAAATGCCTATAAAGTAATTTACTTATTATTATTGTTGTTATTATTATTATTATTATTATTATTATTATTACTTACTTACCAAATGACTTTCAAGGAACCTGGAGGTTCACTGCCGCCCTCACATAAGCCCGCATTAGCTCCGTCCTGAGCAAGTTTAATCCAGTCTCCACCATCATATCCCACATCCCTCAAATCTATTTTTATGTTATCCTCTCATTATGTCTCGGCCTCCCCAAAGGTCTTTTTCCTTCCGGCCTCCCAACTAACACTGTATATGCATTTCTGGATTCACGCACAAGTGTTACATACCCTGTCCATCTCAAACGTCTGGATTTAATGTTCCTAATCACGTTAAAGATCATCATGTCTGTTATACCCTTGATCACGTATATAACAGATTGACCATCGTAATGTTAAAAACGGTAGCATGTGGAAGGGAACAACCACCAGGATCGTCACTGTTAATTTAAAACAATCGCTAGATGGAAGTACAGTTGATCCATGCAATTCAAATGGGAGTTATGACGTGACTCCTTCTAGTGTCGCTAGATGGCAGTACAGTAAACTTGATAAAATTTGTTGCCGTCAAACATATAAGGCTGAGCAATCTGTTATATAGTGATCAGGGGTTATACTATTAAGAGTTATTTTATTTGTATCGTTTATGTTATGCTGCGTTTTGCATCGAACCGCTGTATATAGGAAGAAATGATATATTGCAGGTTGCATGGGCGCACTCCCGCTAAGGAGCAAGATGCGTTCATAGAATATTACAGAAGTGGTAAATGACACTTTTCCAGAATAAATATACACTTCAATGTTCCAAGTTAAAAATATATATATATAGGTAGTTAAAAATACTAGTTATTTACACGTAGCAATCACAAAATGCGCGTAAAGTATTACAGAAATGTAACGGACATTTTTCCAGAATATGAGCACATGTAGACGTTCCAGATTAAAGCATTTTCGGTTTAATTTGCTTTCAATCATGCCATATTAGAGAGAGTGAGGAGGGATGGGAAGGTAAAGAGGATAAGAAAGAAGGTAGAAAGAAGTAGGATAAAAATGGTGATAGGAAATGCGAGGGAAAGAGTGGGGAGCCGAAGGCTATAAATTTCAGCATGTTACAATTTAAAATTTAAATTAATACTGGCTAAGGAAGCCAAGTGTTAATACTTTATTAGAAATAATAAAATGGGCTCATGTGAAAATAAACGTAAAGAAAACTAAAGAAATGAGATTAAATAGTAAAAAGACAGATAAAGTTATAATAAATAATAATAACATTAATACTGTTCACGAATTTAAATATTTGGGTAGTATAATTGACAAGGATGGTGGAGCCTTTGAGGATGTAAAGAACCGAATAAAAATGCAAATAGTGCATTTGTCCAGTTGTATCCATTATGGAAATCTTACATTATATCTAGATCTACAAAAATTAAAATCTTTAACAGTAATGTGAAATCAGTCTTATTATATGGCTGTGAGACATGGAAAACAAGTAAAATTATACAAAATAAACTGCAAACATTTGTTAATAGATGTTTACGAAGAATTAAAAAAATTAGATGGCCAGATATAATCACAAACTCAGAACTGTGGAAGATAACAAATCAGAAAGAAATCACAATAGAAATCAAAAGACGAAAGTGGAATTGGATAGGGCACACACTCAGGAAAGAAGATGGAGCAGTAGAAAGAATGGCTTTGGATTGGAACCTCCAGGGTAGTAGAACAAGAGGAAGGCCAAAAAATACATGGAAGAGAACAGTTTTGGAGGAAATTGCTAGGGAGGGGAAAACATGGAGCGAAGTAAAGAAGCTGGCTACAAATAGGGTCCGATGGAGGTAATTTGTGAATGCCCTATGCTCCTCATGAGGAGATACAGGAGTTTGATTGATTGAAGAAAGCCAAGTATAAAATTACTAGATTGTTTAATACTGTATTCCATATTTTGCGCCTTCTCTAATTTGTATCGTGACTTCATAATCAGGAGCGCTTTTTACGACTGAGCTAGGATATTGGTGTCAAGTGTTCATAAAGCGAAAATAACGAACGCAAATTCTATGTGTAAGACTTGAAGAATGCATATACCGTATATGACTTGTATGTAAAAACACAATATCATATTTTTTAAGAGAGAACTAACACTGAAATATGACTTCTAGTGTTTGTATGCAATATGTAAACACATTGTTCGACAAATTTTGAACTGTTGTTGACAAGATGAAAGTTATCGTGCAAGGATGTATTGAGTATGCGTAGTTCTATTGACATTTTTCACAACACACTTCGAAGAGATAAGTGTTTTCACAGTAACAAAGCCTTCACATTTAAATGTTTTCCAGTTATTTATACCTTCAAAAAGTTTGTTTAACCGACATCAGTCTAACCTCTGGCTTGTAAATGTTTATAAATTGGGGGAAGCGATTACCTCTCTTAAGTACAGTATGAATTCAACAGTTAACAAGCACAAGGCAATACACAACAACATTATAATAAATATAAACTATTTCAAATTCGCACCAATACCATCGTGTGACGTCGAAAAGAACATTTTCTTGTTTGAGTGACAATCGAAAAAGGCTTATATTTGACAATTTATGAATGTACACAGTTGTACATTGCAACAAAATTAGTGACACTTAAAGTACACCATTCATTGTTATTTAAAATGCATCACCATTTTCTACAAAGAAGAGAATTAGATACCGATAAGTAAAGATGAGGGATTTGTGCGGTTTGTCGTCAGGTTGCGTGTGCATAGACGTTATACAGCTTTATGCCTAGTGTCTGTGTTGACTTCCGACGTAAACAAACCACGCGAAGAGTACAGTCTAAAAATGACAAATGCAACACTCCGTTAAGGTCTAGCAGATGACAATATACAAATGTGAGGAATATGTTGAAACATTAGTATAGTGAGAAGAAGAAACTTGTATTTATGATTCATGCATAGCTTCAGAGCCATCACAAGTCAAATTGCACTGCACTACTACAGACATTCTTAAATTATCGAATGTCAAACGTTCGTCGTCGATTACTCAAATAGTTTTTGAACTGCGAAAAGCTTCTTTCAACGTCACAGGACGTTAACGGTGCATTATGTCAAGTATACTATCCTATCGCCTGATGATTTTGCCTTCTTCAGCATGTTACAAATTGTTAAATAGCCCTTATTTTTCTGTAGAATGTTTTGCCATTTATTCTTTATTCTCTGTGTGCAAGGTCCTGGAGGTCCTTTCTTGATTTTTTCTGACAGCTCTTTTATTATTGCTATTCCCCTTTGATATTTCCAAACCAGATGTTTCTGTGTTATGCTTTCCGGTATCGTTCCGTGATTTTGGTGTACGAACTTCATATCTTCAATTTATATTTAATTTCACATCCTTTGTTTGCTTAGTTTCCGTCATTGTAGGTAACTACTGCTCACTACGTCCGTTCACCACTGCAGTGCATTGGACTATGAAGGCCTGTGTTCGTTTCGTGTTGTTATAAGACGGTAAGTAGGCAAATGGATAGCGTGTAGTTGCATTTCTTTTGGTTGCACAGGTCGCAGTTGTTCACCTGTCTGTCCACGTATGCTCCCTGTCGAGTCAACGTGTTTTTCGTGCCGCGCACAAACCCTTCATCTTTACCGATAAGCCTCTTTCGTAAAGTGGTGTTATACCTTATTCGTTTTATCACCTGACTATACCAAGCAATGTTTTGATTGAATCGTAACAGTGCTCTGTACAAGTCCCTGTACTACCCGGAGTTCAAGTAAACAACATGACTTGTATAACATGAGACGAGCTATTCCATCTCAAATCGACCGAAATATAGAGAAAATTGACCTTACAATTTCTAAATACAATAACACTTTTTTGTACGTAGAGAACTGTGATACAATGCTTTGTGCAAAGTTTGAGGCATCAGAACTTCATAGTGTTTAAATTTAAAATATTTTAATTTATCGTATTTTCATAAAATTTGCAACATTAAACTGTTGTAGCTCCGAAACCCTTTCACCCAATGCTCAAAATCATGGTTTATTTTGATGCTGAGAAATTAAAGTTTATATTTACATATAAACAGATTTTCTTACTTTTTATGGAAATGGAGAAATTTAGATTTTTCCTCATTAAGATGCCTTTGCCAAGGAAAAAATATTTTTAAAACATATAGTTAGATTCCGCATTGAAAGTACAAATAAACACATATTTTTTTACTGATGGCACGTTGATAAGAAAGTATTGAAAATATCAAATAAATAAAATAAATAGTACGCGCGTGAATTGACCAGCTGACTGTGAGGCGGGAGCTAGCCGAGGTAAGCAAGGCCAGGAGACATAAACACGTGATGTGTCGTCTAGCAGTCATGGCTGTGCTAGCTTTTTCACAGGTTTTCATAAACACAGGAGTAAAATGACGCCCAATGCTCGCTTATCTTCAGCTCTCGGCCAGTACATGCGGTACTGTGCCGTTCAAGTCTAGGCGTGTGAAAATAATTCATTTAATACCCTCGAAACTTATTGCCGTACCACTAAGCAAACAATGCCGAATCCCTCTTATTAATGCAAGGTTTTTTTCTCTAAATTTTTTTACATTTTTACAAACTGGCAAAAAGCCTAAAAATAAGTAAAATCAGATTATCTGTCTCTCTATATATAATAAAAATAAGGATTACTTCTTAACATAACCTACCAAATGTCAGCTTCAAAATAGCTCTCATTCAATGTTCTGCAGTAAATGGTTCCAGAGTTCTGAGCGCTAAAAGAGGCTTGTTTTTATAAAATAAGCTAAATTTGTCGCTCAATAATACGAAAACAGTTTGACTTTCGATAGTATATTTTTGAAAATGCACTCTCCTAAGCACCTTGTATAAATAGGGGAAAAATTAGAGTATAAAAAAATGCGAGGTTTTTTACTGATCGATTTCATATGGAATAGCCCAGACGTAGTTAACTACATAGTTTGGTGTCCGAACTTCCATCCCTATTGATAATGATAAGTAATCCTGGCCGCGACGGTCCACAGAGGGCAAACACAGATCACCCGACTGCTTGCCTCACGTCCATGTGATTCAGCAGAGACGAACGCTCATCCAACCAGTTCCAGCCATTATAGCTGTTTCGCGGAACCGGTTTTCGCTGTCTATCGTAGTTTCCCAAATTCATCACAATTCTGGGTGGACACCGATCCCCATACACTGGCCGAAATTTCATGAGAAAATTCCTCCTTCATAAGAAGTTGAAACCAGGGCGCATCCCGTAATGCGAGTTCAGACATTATGCAGCATATTTGTAGACTATATTAATACTCGCTCTCTACAAGAACTAAGTATTGTTAGACGAGGAAAGAATGTTAGGCAAAGTCATGTAATTTTGAAGGTGGAAAAAATTAATCTTGGTTCAAACATTGAGGCAAATGATGATGATGATGATGATGATGATGATGATAATGATGATGTCTATCACTTTTGGTTATGACGTGTTAATACCAACCAGAATGCTTCAAATTCAAATTTCCATAAAACAAAGTACAGTTAAATTTGGTTGTAATAATAATAATAATAATAATAATAATAATAATAATAATAATAATAGTAGTAGTAGTAGTAATAATAATAATAATAATAATAATAATAATAATAATAATGGTTTATTTTAACTGGTAGAGTTAAGGCCATTCGGCCTTCTCTTCCACTCAACCAGTATGATAGAAAATTACTACAATACTATGAATGTAACAGAGTTAATACAATACAATTCAAAGCAATACAATACTACAATACAAGACAATATAATACATAATTAATATAATGCAATGACAATTCTTTTCATCTTCACAACACCAATAAAATAATTATGTCATAATAATAATAATAATAATAATAATAATAATAATAATAATAATAATAACAACAATAATAGTAATCATAGTAATATCTAAATTGAATTAAATTATTAAACTCGATCACAATTATAACTTCAATTTGACTGCACCCGTAAGAAATCGTTTAGCCTTTTCTTGAAAGTGGTTATTGTCTGGCAGCCCCTTATCTTCTGAGGTAGAGAATTCCATTCACGGGGGACTGAGACAGTAAAAGTGGATGAATAGTGGGATGTTCTGTGCGCAGGAATTGCTAGGATTTGGCTCTCCTGTGACCTGGTGTTTAGATTGTGATTGGAGGATAAGTAGTTAAACCGGGAACGAAGATAATTTGGAGTAGAAGTGTGGAGAACTCGAAACAGAAGAGAGAGCGAATGAAGTGTTCTGCGGTTACTAAGTTGCAGCCAGGATAAAGATTTGAACGAGGGTGTAATGTGGTCAAATTTGTGAGTATCGCTGATAAATCTGACACTCATATTGTGCACACGCTGCAGCTTGTTCGAAAGGTCAGTTGTCAAGTCTGTAAGTATTACGTCGCAATAGTCAAACAGTCGTAGTACGAGGGTTTGCACTAAAGTATGTTGTAGGGTCATCGATGAGACAAAAGACATAATGTCGCTATAAGAAATGTAAATGAATATAATAAATAAAATTACATACATTCACAATATTATGTGTTTTGTACACTACTATAATTTAATTTATTTTATAGACCTACTACAGTACTAAAGATTTTAAAATATATTGCATAGTAGTCGTTTTTCTTTATTATTATGTAAAATAACACTATACCACAGTCTAGTACATAGTCACGAAGCTTGAGTTGTGAGGGTACTAGGAATAGACTGTGCAGGCACTATTTCGCATTGTCTGTAATGAGGCGATAGTAGCGATCCTAGTGGTTAGCAACTATCTATGGATGCATATTTACTACGTATTGAGCTTCGTGACTGTATATACTAGACTGTGACTATACTGGATTGCAGAGAACAATTAATTTTGGAGTAAAATATTATAATATAGAGTAATTAAAAAGCATACATTACTCGCAATTAAAAAAGTGAGCTGAAGAAATCTGTATCTTTTTAAAATTCTCAATTTGTTTCATAGCATTCACTTTGAAGTTTTCATTACAACTTTTCCCATTGTACTGTATGCAACATCTATTTGCAAACTTTATGTTTGAAATTACAGTCTGAACTGAATGTCTGGATTACAATAAGAGTACACAACTTGGCCTGCTGTTGTTTGTAAAGAGTTGTTCGCAGGAGAGAAGTGTCTTGTCTACTCTACACTCCACCTTTCAGTTCTTGGCCCTTAAAATTATGTAGTTAGTGAAATCGTTATTGGCCATTATGTATGCCATTACCGGTTACCTGTGAAATCCTCCTCCGATAGTCTCTATAATTATATTGTATCCAAACATGCATTTTTAAGGAATTGTAGGCCTACACTATTGTTATGTCGTACAATTGAGTTGCTTATTAAAACTTCATAGTTCTTAATGACTCACTGCAGCCGAGGTGTCGCACGGTATAACCAAGTTAAACCGTGTTCATAAATTACCGCATTTTCTCGAATAAGCGCGCATACCACTTTTGAAATGAAAAAAAAAAAATACAAAACTAAAACTTTGAACAACAAATTAAAATCAAATACAGTTCAGTTAATAACAAATTTTATCTTGGAACAGAACCCATTTCAAACCCATCTTAAGGTACGGTCACACGTCGCTACTTTTGCAGCGATGCAGTACAAAATACTGCACAACTCTCGTACTGCGACGTGTGAACAACGGTGCAACCCGAAAAGTGGCGGCTGCCGAACCTGCTGCTCGCTACTTTTTCATGCTGCGCGCAGCTTAAAAGTAGCGACGTGTGAACAGGGTTCTCAGAGTTGCAGCCGCAGCATTTTTGATATCGGTTTTGTTGAAACTTTTGCTGCGGTTGCGACCAGTGTTGCTACCCATATGTGCCAATGATACTTTTATTGTTTGGATGTATTTTAATGTTAGATGTGATGAAAATAAATTATTTGTAATAGTTATTAAATGCACAACACAGTCTGAGCATATTTGCTGACGATATAATTCACTTTTTTAATTTTCTGTAGCGTAGTTTCAAACAGGATTACGTGAATATGCTGTTGGTCATCATTTACGTATTAAAAATAATGCCAATTTCTGAATACTAGTTAGGACAGAAAAGCAAATAATAGATAAGTAAGCTTTCGCATGAGTTTATTAATAATGCTAACATAACCACAAAATGTATATTGAGAAGTCAACACGGAGATTGAAACCTGCAGCATGACTGCGGATGCAAAAGTAGCGCCTTGTGTGTGCACAGACTCGCAACCTCCAGTTGCAACTTTTGCTGCACTCGGGTTGCGCAGCACGAAAAGTAGCGTGCAGAGCGCTACTTTTGGCTTACGTGTGAACACGACACGCAACTTTTGCAGCTGCAGTACAAAAGTTGCGCAGCAAAAGTAGCGACGTGTGACCGTACCTTTATGCGCATGCACTGTACACATTATAGTTGTCTAGCTTAGTCGACCGTTTACACAATATCCTGCAATATTAATAGCACGCGTCAGTAAATTAACTACGTACCTTTATTTTATATGATACTGCGTGTTTTTTTATAATAAATACCTGTTATAAATACTAACTTCTTCATTCTGCGCTGTTTTCGTCATCATCATCATCGTCATCGCCCGAGCACTGTCTTCATTCTCACTTCACCATACACAACCGTCCACTGTTCCATCCAGCTGATTGGAGAAGTTACACTTTCTGAAGCTCTTTTCAACGAGAGCGATGTGTGTGTCCATGCATCACGAATCTATTGAAGATATAAGATGCACAAACTATACACTTCTAACATCTGAACTTGATTCTGAGACAATCATGTAGGCCTATAGCTACAAAGTTCATTAACAATGTTAACAATTGAAATATCCGCGAGGGAAGATAATAGCATGTGCTACCAACTCAGAAGTTGCGCGGGAAGAAAAATGGGCAATGTTGCCAACTTCATTTCGAAAAAGCCGCGCACCCATATTTTGTACTTGCATATTTCGGAGGAAAAAAGTGAGCGGGATTTTCGAGAAAATGCAGTATATCATTGTATTGCTCATGAACATGCTTAAGGTATTTATACTTGTTTTTTTGAAAGATGGGACATGACAGTTAAGCGGCCGAGCTTGGAACTACAGTGCTATGTTACCAATATGGACTACCATGTTGCCAGCTGATGGAAGCTAGCAATCAGTGGCGTATACTGGTTTAAGGGTCTGATCTACCACTGACCCTATTATTACACAAAATATATTTTAAAATCCCTATAATAAAATTCCTTACCTATTTATATGTGAATTCCAGACGTCTTGATTGGGACGAAAATACTTTGATGACTTCGTCATTGAAATTACAGTTGGGCCGCTTGCGAAGTTTCTGTAGAAATGACTTTTCAATGGACATCAGTGCCAAGCCGGATAAACGTTCTTGTGTATGAGTTGATCTACAGTAGGATTTTATTCTCTTCAACGCAGAAAATGTTCTTTCTACCGATGCTGACATAGCTGGTATTGTCACAATTAATGTTGCCAATTTAAGGACTTCAGAAATAACTTGGTTCAGCTGGTTTTCATATATGGCAGATAATATTTCATGGATAGGTTTGTTCGAAAAATCAAAGACTTCTGCTGAATATATTACACTTAATTCATTTTTCAAACGTACTTGATCAAAGTGACTGTTATAGGACTGAAATAATTTGTTTAGTGCCTCATTCGGGAAGTTTTCTCTATAATCAGAAAATTTTTGAGAATCTAGAAGATGTGTGAACTGAAGCTTTCCATAATCAGAAATCTGTCAGTAATTTCCATGTGCATACGATCTAGTATGCTGTAGTACAGCTGCTTGTATTTCAATTCATCATCTCCTTTTCTTCGCTTTAATGGTGGTTCCATTGTATTGTCTGAAGAATTTTCATTTTCCATATTACTCCATATGGACGGAAACCCACTACGTCTGAACTCGGATATAGTATTTTTTAACTTTGATACCTCTTGCAAGCAGTATGCTATGTCTAGACTTTTTGTCTGAAGAATATTGTAGAGCACATCTGTACGTGCGAACACTCTAGCATAGACTTCAAGAAGAAATATATTCTGAAACTGTGTGAAAAAATACAAATATCCTTGAGCCTGCACAATTACATCATCATCCCAGTTTTCTTCAGAGTCATTACAAATGATATTTTCAAAGAAAGCAGTCAGTTGTTCTCTGTATTTCTTTACTGTATTTACAAGCCGAGATGTAAAATTGCATCTAGTTGGTGCTACTTTTGGGAGTTTCTTTTTCATAAATTCTTGAGTTTTTCTGATCTTTTAGGAGATGATGAGAAAACTGCAGCTAAACCCGACAGTGTTTTGAAAAAAATGCGGCATTCTGGAATGGTTGAAGTAGTTTGTTGCAAAACTAAATTGAGAACATGGCTGTAACAATGGACAAATAGTGCTTGAGGATACTTTTCTTGAACTTTTGTTTTTAAGCCATTAATATTTCCCGACATAACTGAAGCACCATCGTATGTCTGTGCAATTAAATTATTGCCGACATTGTATTCTGCTATAACACCTTCCACATGCTGAAACAAAGCAGCAGCAGTTTTGCCCGAACTGACATTTGTGAATCCTATAAACCGTTCTTGAACATTGGCAGTGCTGTCGACGTATCTTAAAACAGTGGACAGTTGACTCTGATTAGAGCAGTCACTTGTTTCATCAACAACAATGGCCACAAAAGGTGCTTCTTCTATTTAAGATCTTATGCTCTTTATCATAACCCCACTTATAGCAAATATTAAGTCATTCTGAATTGCGGGAGAAGTACCACGGAATACTGTTGAACTCTCAAGATGATTGGCCAGTAAATGGTCAAATTCACTTAAGGACCTTAAATATTCAATATAATTTCCCCTATTGTCTGATTCCACACTCTCATTTTGACCCCGAAAACCCAATTCTTGTTTTCCTAGAAAGCCGACTGCGTTAATAAGACGCAGTAAAATCTCCCGATTTTTTTTCACAAGAGCATTGTGCTGGTTGATGTGTAGAGCTTTTTGCTTATCTAGCTGTAAATCAATTCTTGTCTTCCCAAAGTTTGCAAATTTCATTCTACTATAAATATGAGCTTTTGATTTGTCGTGTTTTAGGACTGCCGTTCGAAGGGAGTTCATATTAGAAAACCCCTCTTTCGACCACACATTAGTTTCGCGGCTAAATAACAAACATGGCCAGCAAAATAGTTTAGACAGTTTAGAACTCCCACACAACCAATTCCACTTACCATATGATGTTGAAGTGAAATGGCGTGTATACTCACGCTGTTTTTCTTTTACGTCCATGGACAAATTTAACTCAGGAGTTGGTCTTTCCATTTTTACAATTTCAACTTTCTCGTTGTATGTACGACGGTTAAAAGGCACTTTTAATAAACCTTCTATTACACAGTCATTTTCAACACAAACTTCTCCAGAAACTTGTTCTGCCATATTTTTCACAATATCACTTGATTGGGAAATTAAAAACTTAATAATTCACAATTAATATAACTCTTAGACACTTGAACAAATCACAAATTTAAAATACTGCACTGCAAGAACACAATCACATTCATGAGCTAGCGTACTAAGCGTAGTGTTGCTTCGCGCCTGCGAAGAAACCGATCACGAGAGCGGCAACTCACCCCGCCTACACTGCACGATGGAAACAGAGGGGAGCGGGGGATGGGCAGTGGTGCGACAGGACAGCGTTAGCGGAACGGTCACAGGCTACCCCTCCTAGCAGCGGTTTCTCCAGTGATGCCGCCTTGACAAATTGTTTCTTTTCGAGAGCAGAGAGCGCATATAAATCTAACAATTACTTTAATTTTAATTACTGTGGTAAAACTAATACGGTAATACAAAATTATTACATTATGTTATATTATAAACTTTTTCTTTTGTAATTTCCTTGGGCTACCGCCGGTAGCCCCGGTAGTCCGCAAAATACGCCCCTGCTAGCAATTGACGTTAAGATGGCTGACATTAAAACATTCATTGACAACTGACGCGAAGGTAAGAAAATAATACAAAAATCGACAGAGAATGAAACACGAAAAGTACCAATGTTAACATTGTGTGCAAAATAAATGTCTCCAAGAGAGCTATTAAGCATTCACCACGTGGGAACGGTAAGTTTGACAACTCAATCGTTGTTACCATAGCAACAGGCCTACCACGCTATGTGACATTCAGTTGTTTTTCCGATCACAACGCTCCTGTCATGTCCCATCTTAAAAAAAAAAAAAGTATAAGTTCGTTCATAGAGCTGTAGAGTGTAGAGTGAAGGCCAATTGAAAAGTAATTCTGGTGTAGTAGTTGCAATCATTTACGGTAGAGTGCAGTATGCACAATAGGTTAGAATCAACGCGTTTCTCCGCAGATGGCAGTGTGTTACCTGACATCGTCCGGCGCTTTTGTACAGTGCTTCTCTGTGGCAACGAGTAGAACTATCTGAACTCATGACTTTTTATGAAAGGAGAGAAGGAGGAATTTGAATGTTAATAATAATAATAATAATAATAATAATAATAATAATAATAATAATAATAATTTGTCTTAAAGTAATCATTGTCCACAGTTGTCAACATTTGTCCATTGTCTACATTTATACGTGTATTTCTATGAGTCAATTTAAGTTATAAATGTACTTCAGTTTTCCCAAGTTCTAAAACTTGGCATGATCAATTTCATACTTGAAGCACAGTCTAGTATATACAGTCACGAAGCTCAATACGTAGTAAATATGCATCCATAGATAGTTGCTAACCACTAGGATCGCTAATATCGCCCCATTACAGACAATGCAAAATAGTACCGGCACAGTCAATTGTTCCTAGCACCCTCACAACTCAAGCTTCGTGACTGTATATACTAGACTGTGTTTGAAGTGTCAACAACACCCATGCCAGACAGTTTTTTGTTTCTCTTGAAAATTTATGTTTTTGGACTATGGTTAACCCTTCAATTGTTCTTCCTCCGACACCTATCGTCAAGTGAGATGTACTGCCTGATAATATATGTACATATCAGCCAGAACCTCAACAGACGCTAAAAGATTAAATAGTGGTTCAAAAATGGGTCCGGTATGTAATTTAACAAATTGCTCACTACACGAAAGTTTTAAGTTCTTGAGATATGCCCTTTTCGCTGAGGAGAGCAGTAAACGTACGTAATGAAGAGCAATTCTATGTGGTCGACGATCATTCGTTCCATCAATTAGTAGGCCTACTTTGTACATACTTATGGCTTTTAACGAACCCGGAGGTTCATTGCCACCCTCACATAAGCCCGCCATCGGTCCCTATCCTGGGCAAGATTAATCCAGTATCTACAATCATATCCCACCTCTCTCAAATCCATTTTAATATTATCCTCCCATCTACAGCTCGGCCTCCCCAAAGGTCTTTTTCCCTCCGGCCTCCCAACTTACACTCTACATGCATTTCTGGATTCGCCCATTCGTGCTACGTGCCCTGCCCATCTCAAACGTCTGGATTTAATATTTCTAATTATGACAGGTGTAGAATACAATGCGTGCAGTTCTGTGTTGTGTAACTTTCTCCATTCTTCTGTAACTTCGTCCCTCTTAGCCTCAAATATTTTCCTAGGCACCTTATTCTCAAACACCCTTAACCTGTGTTCCTCTCTCAAAGTGAGAGTCCAAGTTTCACAACCATAGAGAAGAACCGGTAATATAACTGTTTTATATATTCTAACTTTCAGCTTTTTTGAGAACAGACTGAATGACAAAAGCTACTCAATCGATGTACTTTGTATATAGTTTTAAATTTAGATAATACAATTTATTATAAATTATCGTCCGTTACTTTTCTCGAGGTTTAGTCTTCCTTAGTTTCTTCCATTCTTTTGTCTTTGTCCCTTAACTTGCCGTATCATGGCTTACAAATTTAACTTTTCTTACACAATAGAAACACACTTTGCGTGAGTTCCATGGTTAAGCCGTCACCTAAGATAACACAAAACAGCAAGCAATTATCACCACCACCACCTGAGGAGGGATTTGAGCCCACGACCATGACCCTCATTCAAAGTCGAAACTTGCAATTTAGTCATTAAGCAAGGCTTTCGCAGTGACAGCAGTTCGTGTTACATAATTTTCTTACTTCAGAATTAGCGTAAGCAGAAAGTGGAACGTCGAAGCGAACACTCTGATAAATGACATACTACGAGTATATTATCTACCAGGTGGTAACTTGGAATACGCACCATAGGAATTTCAATGCTAAAATTTATATTTTGTTATATTATTAAGGACCGGATTTTTATGTAATTACATATTATATTCCTTTCAACCTAACCGTATATAAATAACAAATCTTTGCGAATCTTGTAATTACCATTAATATATTAAAATTTGATATTACATATTTTTACATATTTACCCCACATTACATATTATGACTTGGTATTACATAAATCTACATATTTAGGGATTTTATTCATTTTTACTTCTCTGAAAGAAAAAAAAAACTTCTGGGGAAGTTTACAATTTGAAATACACAGATTTAAAAAAACTTTTTTACTTACCCAAGAAAGGATACATTTCGGGACTAAACATAACGTCCTTAGTTCCAGGAAGTAATAGAGGCACTCACCCCATACCGCCCACTGCAAATATGAGTCAACAAAAGGCAATCTTTCTCATACAACTACTATGTATTGTAAAAATCACTCAAAAAGTAGCGTTGCCTTCATGCGGTGGAGTGGGACGAGGACGACATGATTTGTCTCGAACTATAATTGTTCTGCTCACTTCTTAACAAGCCGTTCCTATGCAATTTGCAACCTTACCCACCCTCTTTCTAATTCTTCCAGGGTAAACCCGTGTCAGGTCTGACATGAGACTTTCAAGCTATTGCTTGACCTCTTTATTTTAAATTTAGTAGACCTATACGTAAATGGCATTTTTCGAGCAATTAGAAAGTATGGTTCTCGGCTGGAATAATCCCACCCTTCTGAATGAGACAGGAATGTCACTTTTCAAACAACAGTTTGTAAATGCCTATAGTTTGAGGTTTTAGTTGATACTTGTTTCTTACAGGGAGCAGCTAAAATGCATATGTCCCACATCTCCTCTTATTTTCTCCTAATCCAGTAAAGCGAGACAGTGCTTGCGGTACTGTTGTGTCATTCATTCCAATCAGTTCTCTAGTGTTAGTACTTACAGTACCTATAAAGTGCAAGTGAGTTTATCTACTGCTTTTAACTAAATAAAATGGCCGCTGTATCTTCAACCCTAGCGACAAAAATAAAATCATGGATTGCAATGGACGAAGCTTTCACTACAGATGGAAAAATAGTAATGTGTCAAGTATGCGGTAAAAAAGTCGGGTGCTCTATGAAATCATAACTGGAGAGTCTTACCTATCCTATACCTGCCAGATATTGATATTAAATATTTTCATGATTTTACATATTTTGGTACATATTCAGCTTATTTTTCTTACATAAATATGTACATATTTCACACATTGATATTACATAAAAATCCGGTCCCTATATAGCAGTGGCGGTTCCTCGGGGGAGGGAAGGGAGGAACGTCCTCCTCACATTTTTCTTCTTTTGAAAGTAAATACCAAATAAAATATGTGCCTTGAAATTCGAGGAAGATTCGATAATTTTTAAGTTCTCAGCTATAAGAAAACCTCGGTTGATCGAGTTGTAAACGACGCGCGCTCATGTGTTGCTCGAAAACTGTGAGAAAGGTGCGAGATTGTTTATGTGGAGGAAAGCGAATCCTTTCCTATTTTACTGTAGTTAATACACATAGACAACAGCGCACTAGCGGCCAGAGAAAGAAGCAGAGTTTTAAAGCAAGTAAATGGACGGATAGGGAGGAGATCCTCCTCTGAATCAGCTTATGGGCGGGAAATAGAAACCGACTGGTCATGCAGCAAGCTCGCTACCGCTGCCATCTAACGATGTTGCATTCAACCAGACTATAACACATCTAGGAGGAGACACAATAAAACAGTTTGAGCGCAAAGCTATGAATGAAAGACACCATATAAACTTTTTTTTTCTTTAATTATAAACCAAAAATATTATTCATTGCACTTTATATAAGCTACTATTCATGGTTTGAAATTTTCAAGGATATTTGAAAGTTAAATTTTGGTTTATATAAAACAAAGAGGAAGTAGTTAGTTCTACGTTAGTATCGCAGATCTTTTGGCCCCTGAAATTTACTTCAATTCATTGTCTACTAGACAGGGTAACAGCCAAGTTGTCAGTTTGTACAAATATATTTCAAATTGAAAGTAGATACTTCAAGCTGCATTATTTTTAACATAAAAAATTAAATCGGCCACCGGGAGCTTTGAACAATAATGGTAGTATGACTTTACAAGAACTGACATTCTTCAAAAGCATGTGATACTGAAGTTGTAAAATGTATATGTGGCAACACATACCACGTGGGTGGGTGCAGTGTTCTCGCTTTCCTCAGATTATTATTTCCCATTCCCATTTCCATAAAACTGTTCCGATTACATGTTAGTAGCTATAATCTCTTCCAACACTTGTGATGCTGTAGTGTGCTCGAAAAATTCTGCGAGGTTGTGAATTTCATCGTGATTGTTAACTTGTGCAATTATTGAACAATGAATGGAAGTGAAAACATAACATATTTTGAAAAATTTAGGAAACTTAGTTTATGAGGACAGATTATTTCTATACAGAAGAGAAGGCCAACCCCAACACTACCTGGTCTTACATGTATGCATGTAGGCTAATTTGTAGCATGTTTCATTCAAGAAGGTGTCATTTCGTGCTTTTAACTTCTTTCCTCCTCTTAAGAAATACACAGGAGCCGCCACTGCTATATAGCCTATTAACTATCCTAACTATAGTGGCCTTGGCTTGAGAAGGTTCTAACTAACAAAATTAGCAAAAATGTGTTTCTCACTTGTAATCACTCTTCACTGTCTAGTTTATAAATACATTTCAGCACCATTTGTTGAAAAATGAACGAACTAGCAATGTGACAGAGTTCTATATGATGACAACTTTTGAAAATATTTATTTTGACAAAGTTCTAACTGCAAACTGCTACTATTCTCTCGCAAAGATGTAGGAATTTAATTTGTATTATGCACAGCTAAGCATGATATATTTTTTTTGTAATTTTCATGGGGTATTGATAAATATATGAGTAATATGTTCAGATTATTGATAATTAATTACAAACAAATATCAGTATAACGGTACTTTTCCCCCACATAATAAATAGCTAGCAGCATAATGAAAGTGGAATATCAAAGTTCTGACGATGTGTTCCGTGATGACTACCCTGATGATTACATTCCTCCTGCTTCATTTGATAATGAAAATTATGAAGAATCAACCCCAAGAATTAATTGTTTCAATTAGGTGACGTACTATTTCACAGAATTATAATGCTAATAATAGCATTTCGATGGACAAAGATTTACACAATGAAGAAAGTTTTGCGTATATAGGATAGTCAAACAATACGTAAGATGATTTTTTCCACTTATCCATTTTTTTCGCGTGTTCATAACATCTACACACCCCTATTACTTTTTTTTTAGTTGGTTATTTAACGACGCCGTATCAACTACTAGGTTATTTAGCGTCGATGAGATTGGTGATAGCGAGATGATATATGGCGAGATGAGGCCGAGGATTCGCCATAGATTACCTGGTTGGGGAAAACCTTGAAAAAAACCCAATCAGGTAATCAGCCCAAGCGGGGATCGAACCCGCGCCCGAACGCAACTTCAGACCGGCCGGTGGCTCCCTATTACTTAACATGTACATTTTTTTATTTGTCAATAATAAATTTGTTGACTACTTTCGCTTCCAAGAAACTACTTCTTATACCAATATTTTTAATTGTGTAATTATTTATTTAATTTAAAAATATAATATAACACAAACAACATAAAATATATAAACACATTTAAATAATACAACCGACATTGAAATTATAATAGTCCTAGTAACAACAAAAAATACATATGTAACTATTATTAACAGAAATAACCAAGAAAATACACAAAATAAAGTACGGAAAGTAGGCTAGTGTCTAATCCGCAGTCATGGAAATGCGATATTCGAAGTAAACATCTTCCACATATATCAAGTGAGATTGGCCTTTTATGAAGAGTGATATAACAGAGATCTGATTGTTTTCACAAAATATAATTTTAATTTCTGTAATTTATTTAATGTCTATTGTTATCCAATTATAAATTAAAAGAGAACAATTTTTTTTAAATGTTTTATGTAAAGAATAATAATGTTTTAAGTAATGAATAGAAACATAGTTTGACAAAGTTTATTATTGATATACTGTTATCATATTTCATATTTGCTACAGTAACGTATTGTGATGTAGAACGAATATTTTCAGAGTACAAATATTATTTTTTTTAACATAAAAGGAGTATTTCTTGTGATAAAATGAAAATGTTCATGTTTATTTGTTATAATGAGGCTAGATTCATAATTATACACTTTGTATGTTATTTTTATATGCATGGGTAAATTAGGCTTTTTTTAGTTTGGGAGTTACGAAGTTTATAATTACAAATTATTGTTTTTTATATAACTCGTTTATTATTTTCCTGTTCTAAAGCTGTGGACGATTGGACCACATTTTTGGTTACCACCCGGTTTTAGATATTTGTCGTTATGTTTCACTGACATTGAGAGATGCGCTATTACTTTTCGTTCGGTAGAAATATAGTCCAAGTTCACATAACTTAACAGTTTTGGTACCCACTTCCTAGTTCTGATTAGGACATAAGTTTCGTTTCATTGCACTTCTTCTTATAATGTAAGCATATTCAGAATTCAACGTGCTTGGTTGGCAACGCTGCGCGGTGTACTCTACTGTAGTCTGTCTCGTATGAAAAGAGTGCCATTGTTCACTCTTAGTGTATTATGATAATAAATGATTGAAAGAATTTTAGTTTTGTCCTTTAAATGTGCATAAATAAATGCAACTTTTCGATCAGCAAAGAAATTTTACAATGTTACATTTGTTCAGACCAAGTTTCTGTAACTACATTTAAAGGATAAAACTAAAACTCTTTCAGTCGCATTTTATTATCACAATACACTGCTCTCTTAAATTGACTGAGCATATTGGGAATTAAATCAATGGCTTTAACAAAACATGCTATGAAATATTTCATATAAAACTATTTTTATCTCGAAAAGGAAGCAAAAAAAACGAGCAAAATTGTATTAAACTTTCTTGTTTGAAATACCTCAAAGAGTAACCCCCTGAAATTAATGACATTACTTACTGTTCACTTCGAATAGTAATCTAGAGTAGGCCTAACATAAAAATTATGAATATTTTTTCATTCAGGCAAATATTCTAAGCAAGAATTGAGCGTACGTCAATTTATGATTTTATATCAGAATAACAAGTCAATCAGATATGCTGTCGCGTATCTCCTTAATTTTAAATTTAGAATCACTTTGCGGTTACAATTCTCTCTGATAACACGTACGAAAATATTGATATTAAAGGTAACATTTCATAAAGTCATAATTTCATTGTAACATAATATAACACACACATTACTGCTGATATTAATAAAATAACATAACAAAAAATATTTGAGTTTCTCTTTCCAGTGATACCAATATCATGCTTCTAAGTGTCTCCTAACGATAGTTATTCAAGTTTGTAATCGGGAAGATCATTTATAGTAACACTATAGCCTATATGAATGAATGTGTTCCATTGTTACAAGTCCAATACCAAAATCACTATAGTCGCGACGCTGTTATTCCCTGCGTGACTCCTCCTCTTTGCTTACGTCTCAGGAAGTGAAGGCTCTATAAAGTCTAGGTAGGTAGTATCGTTCGCCATTTTTGTTCTTTCGTTGCCGAGCTACCAGACGAGGAATCTATTTGCCGCACCTTTAAGCATTATCATGTCGTAGCTCCTATGATAATAAATCAAGCGAACTGTAATTCAGCAAATAATTGAGCGGCAAATAACGTCCTCGTGTGCTTTCTGCGAACGCCAACGAAAGAGCCAAAATGGCGGGCGATTATATTAAGTATTTATCGAGCCTTAGGAAATGCATAACGTCATCATCAGCAAATCACAAGACACACGCGTTTAAATGTAGCCGACCTGCAACGTGATTGGCTGCCGGAAATAAGAACGACGGGACTTTTTTTAATAATGTGCCACATTCGTTGCTTTGACATTGTACATTTTAATCTGGAAGTACATACGAGTTTTAAGAATTGTAAATAACTCGGAATTGAATGATCATTCACTTATGTGACTTTGACATAAGAATCTACACACTACACAGACTCAGAAAGTACACTTAAGTGAAAATGCAAAATTTTGCACATTCGTGGTTTTGGCATTGGACCGACGATATGCCACATTGTAAATGAATATTAATATAGGCCTAAATGTTTTTAATCTATAAAATATTAGTTATTCAGTTGTTAGCTGAGGATATTTCTTTTACATTGTAATACATCATCTTTGATCACATCTAGCTGTGGCATAGTTCTGTGATGAAAGTTATAGTCATCACCATACCTTTGATAAAATCTGTGACTGAGAAGAAAGAAAATGGCAGACATAAAGTACACATGGTCTGTGAAAACCACAAAATTTTTAATATTAGATTATGAGACACATGAAATGTTTCACCATCCATTATTAAATACTTAGGATTTCACATCTTCACACTGAAGTTCTCTCAGTAGAATTTGATGGATTTCTTTTGTATCTGTTCTCCCTACCCCAATCTCTAACCTAAATCGTCGACTTGGAGTCTAAACCTGCTAACTAACAAAAAGAAATTTTACAGGGGAAACAAAAAACTGAGTATAAATTAACTCTGAAACTTCACCACCTCTACTTTGGATTTGATCCTAAAGTTTCAGAGTTCATTTATACTCAGTTTTTTGTTTCCCCTCTAAAATTTATTTTTTGTTAGCAGGTTTACACTCTAAGCCAATGAAATACGTTTTTTATTTGATTTCTTCTTTAGTAGGCCTAGTAATCTGATAAACTTTACTGCATGTACAGTTGCAACAGGCATAAAACTGTTGTGAATCCATTATTAGAACTGTGATGAAAGATATGATAAAAGCTTTGACATAGTGTAATCTTACATTTGATCATATTTATTTGATAAAAAATTTTATCATATTCTGTGACACAGAAATTTGATAGTGTAATATAGGCCTAAGTAGGAGTTTGAATGCGATAGATCTTGCAATAGGCCTACAGTATTCATAATCGGCAAAACATATATGTGGGGCAGATTCAGTCAGCTACAATAAGTCTGTTTCCTCTTCCGTTCCCATTCCACCATTGCTATATAATTTATCGCCTCGTCATTATCTCATTGCTTTTGAACAACGCATGTAGGTTAGAAAGAACGTCAAATAAAGAACTGCCATTCTACAATATGGCTATAAATGTTGGCCGTTAACATAGAAACCCACAACAAGTTTAACACTCGTGGTGCGGTGCTTACGTAACAGGGTATAAACACTTAAGACAATATTATGTTTTCAAACAGCAATTAAGTCAGAAAAAATATAGAAAGGGAAAAAATGGTCAAAGATATTGGGAAAGTTACATCTTAAGTCTCTCGGAGTTATTACATTTTATATAAGAAATATGAGGGGGGAAGTCAACAGTTTGAAGGATCAGTAGAAATAATCCGAAGATCGAAAAAAGCCGTATGACGACGACGACGATGATGATGATGATGATGATGATGATAATGACGACGATAATTAAAGTAATAGTGCAGGTGATTATGTTGTTGGAGACAGTGACAGTGGTAGTGCTTGTAGTGGTAAAGGTGGATGCAATAATCGTGATGATAGCAAGGGCAGGGCATAGTTGCGCCCCACGGTCAGATAAGATGCAGCAGATAAAAAAGGGTCGCTGTTTTGTAAGCATAGTTGCGCCCCGTTCCCCATCAGGTAGAGTTGCGCCCCGATGAAATAGGTAGAGAAAAAGACACTACGGAAATTCGAGCCTCGTAATCAACCAACCTTATTGATTTCTTATTTTTTTGTTTTTTTTTTTAATTGGGTTATTTTACGACGCTGTATCAACATCTAAGTTATTTAGCGTCTGAATGATATGAAGATGATAATGCCGGTGAAATGAGTCCAGGGTCCAACACCGAAAGTTACCCAGCATTTGCTCGTATTGGGTTGAGGGAAAACCCCGGAAAAAACCTCAACCAGATAACTTGCCCCGACCGGGATTCGAACCCGGGTTACCTGGTTTCGCGGCCAGACGCGCTGACCGTTACTCCACAGGTGTGGACTTGATTTCTTATTCGATTTAAATATTCATTATCGATACCGTTAAAATGAACACAATGAAGTTAGCAGTACTTTATTAACTGTTTTTCTAATGTGTATGCAGTGATTATCGATAGCCTACAGTTAAAATGAACACCATGAAGCTGGCAGTACTTTATTAACTGACATATTCAAATGAGTGAGTCGTTGGAATATGGGCCTTAGCAGTCTTGAAATTTTATTAGTGATTTTCACACCGTCTGTGGCGTATAGTGAGGTTAATTTAAAATGAATGTTAAGTTTAGTGAAAAGGGTAAAAAGTTAATAATTCACAATGGTTCTAAGTTTCAATTTTCGAAACCCTGTACCGTAGGGTTAAGATATCGATATAGAAACAAAAAATGCAGTTCATTTATTGTGTGTAATCGATAAAAAAGTGTTATTTTAAATAGCAAAATTGATCATATGCTAGCCCTACCTGATTTCAATGCACTGTAATATTTTTAAATAATTTATTTATGTTATGACAATCACTTTCGTGTGTACTATGCCCATCGGGCGCAACTATGCCATGTCCATTCTGCTACCTGATTTCTTCGGGGCGCAACTATGCCATGTCCCTTCTGCTACCTGATTTCTTCGGGGCGCAATTATGCCATTCCTAGGCCTTCCAATTGACCGCGGGGCGCACTGCCCAGAAAAGTCACCTCAGACAGCAAGAATTCTTCTGACAGAATGCTCCTTGTAGTCAAGAGACCGGCCTCGTGTTCTAACAACCCAAACGCTGCCCCAGATACTGAAGTTCCACAACAACACTGTCGCCGTCACAAACTTCATCAGCAACATCTTCCGCACACTTCAAGAATAGACGCTAAACAATCAATTGTAGTCACCACTAATGTAAATATCTTGTAATATGCCTATGGCAAAACACAGGCTGTAAAATAGCATGTAAATAAAAAAAAAATAAAAAAAACTATGCCATACCGTGGTAGCAAGGCACTGCACAAGGGGAGGGTTTTGGATGTTTAATCCCCCTGTTTAGAGAAGAAATAAACAGAAAATGAAATATTTCAATGTGATATACCAAGTCTGGGCGCTAATAACTCAATTGAGTCACTGCCCCACCCCGTACCACAACACTCCACCTTCCCGGCTGAGACAGTGATGTCATTGTGTGGTACGAGCAGACAGGAAGGTCAGTGACGGATTGTATCAGCAGGCATAATAGCTTTAACGAATTTTCGGCTCTCACTGGTCGTCTAAATCCACTACTGATGCACAGAACCTTACTGTGTGTTTCTTTATAAGCCGGTGTAAAAGAAAAGGACATGGGCGGGGTTTTTCTGTCCCTTTCACTTGCCCTCTTGTGTCCAGGGCTGTAATAACGAATGCCGGAGGTATATAAGCCATGTTAAATAGCAATATTGTAAGTTAATAAACAACTTAATAAAAGTATTAGGCCTAAACGGTGATAAGTGTGTTATTACAGAATCGAGAAAAAGTTTCAAGACACGAGACGAAGTTGAGATTCTGTTAATGCGCTTAACACGTGTGTACTTACTTACTTACTGGCTTTTAAGGAACCCGGAGGTTCATTGCCGCCCTCACATAAGCCCGCCATCGGTCCCTTTCCTGAGCAAGATTAATCCAGTCTCTATTATCATATCCCAACCTCCCTCAAATCCATTTTAATATTATCATCCCATCTACGTCTCAGCCTCCCCAAAGGTATTATTCTCTCCGGCCTCCCAACTAATACTCTGTATGCATTTTTTGAATTCGCCCATACGTGCTACATGCCCTGTCCATCTCAAACGTCTGGATTTAATGTTCCTAATTATGTCAGGTGAAGAATACAATGCGTGCAGCTCTGCGTTGTGTAACTTTCTCCATTCTCCTGTAACTTCATCCCTCTTAGCCCCAAATATTTTCCTAAGCACCTTATTCTTAATCACCCTTAACCTCTGTTAACGGTGCTCGAGCGTGAGTTAGATTCCCGCTTGATCTGATTACCTGGTTGATTTTTTTCCGATGTTTTCCCAACCGTCATGCGAATGTCAGGTAATGTATGGCGAATCCTCTGCCTCATCTCGCTATGTGAAGCATATAGGAAAATAACGAGCTTTGTCCACTTCAGCAAATTGTTCAGGAGAGCAATTTAAAGTCTGTCTTTAGCATATAATTTCCTTGTATTTCGCCAAATCTAAAATCCGTCATAGCACTTAGGCCTATATTACACTATCAAATTTCTATGTTACGGAATATGATAAAATTTTTGATCAAATAAATATGATCAAATGTAAGATTTTGAGTATATTACACTACATCAAAGCTTTTATCATATCTTTCATCACAGTTCTAATAATGGATCCACAACAGTTCTATGCTTGTTGCAACTGTAAATGCAGTAATGGTTATTGCATTAATACTAAAGAAGAAATCAAAGAAAAAACGTATTTCGTCGGCTTAGAGTGTAAACCTGTTAAGAAAAAGTAAATTTTACAGGAGAAACAAAATATTGAGTATAAATAAACTCTGAAACTTTAGGACCAAATCCAAAGTACAGATGGTGAGGTTTCAGAGTTAATGTATACTAAGTTTTTCCTTTGTTTTTTTTTTTAGTAGGTTATTTTCGACGTTTTATCAACGTCTTAGGTTATTTAGCGTCTGAATGAGATGAAGGTGATAATGCCGGTGAAATGAGTCTGGGGTCCAGCACCGGTAGTTATCCAGTATTTGCTCATATTGGGTTGAGGGAAAACCCCGGAAAAACCTCAACCAGGTAACTTGCCTCAACCGGAAATCGAACCCGGGCCACCTAGTTTCTTGGCCATTCGCGCTGTTACTCTACAGGTGTGGACAGGTTTCTTTTTCCTTGTAAAATTTTCTTTTTCTTAGTTAGTAGGTTTACATTCTAAGTTGAAGATTAGAGATTGGAGATTGGGATAGGGAGAAAAGATACAAAAGGAATCCATAAAATTCTGAGGGAACTTCAGTAAATGTGAAATTCTATATATACTAAGTATTTAATAATGGATGGTGAAACATTTCATGCGACTCATAATGTGTTATTAACAGTTTTGTGGTTTTCACAGACCAAGTGTACTTAATGTCCGCCATTTTCTTTCTTCTCAGTCACAGATTTTATCAAAGGTATGATGATGATGACCATAACTTTTATCACAGAACTATGTCACAGCTAGATGTGATCAAAGATGCTACATTACACTGTAAAAGATTTTATCATATATATTTTATCAAACTTCTGTGACACAAATTTGATAGTGTAATATAAGACTGTTCACATTATCACAGTGTTTCATTCATAGGAATTCTACTCCACACTATATATGCATAACTAATTTTTTAAAAAAGAAGAATTGACAAAGTTCGTTCTTTCCCTATTCCCTTCATACACCATCTCGCTATTACTAATTTCATCGACGCTAAATAATCCAGTAGTTGATACAAGGTCGTTAAATAACCAAGTAAAAAAAAAAGAGCGGTCGCAGTAAATTCGTATCTTTATCTGAGTGAAGTTCAGTAATAACTGAAATCGATAACTATTGAATCGAATTCAGTTATCGCTGCACATTCGTGCGCATTCCTTCCTTCATTCATTAACAACTGAAATTTATAGCCAGTAAACATAAACCCTTTTCAGCACATTATGAACTCTCTTTATTTCATTTTTAATTGGTTATTTTACGACGCTTTTTCAACTGCTATGGCTATATATAGTCTGAATGAGTTGAAGGTGATAGTGCTAGCGAAATGAGTCCAGGGTCCAGCGCGCCGAAAGTTACCCAGCATTTGCTCTTAATGGGTTGAGGGAAAACCAGGAAAAACCTCAACCTGGTCAGTGACGTCTACTTTTGTAAATCATTGGGTGGGCTCAAACACTTGAAGTAGTTAAAATAGATAAATCCCATAAATAATAATGATAGGCCCCAATAATAATAATAATAATAATAATAATAATAATAATAATAATAATAATAATAATAATTATAATAATGATAATAATAATGATAATAATGATGATGATAATAATAATAATAATAATAATAATAATAATAATACTTATTACTTACTGGATTTTAAGGAACCCAGAGGTTCATTGCCGCCCTCACATAAGCCCGCCATTGGTCCCTATCCTGAGTAAGATTAATCCAGTCTCTTTCATCATATCCCAACTTCCTCAAATCCATTTTAATATTATCTTCCCATCTACGTCTCGGTCTCCCCAAAGATCTTTTTCCCTCCGACCTCCCAACTAACATTCTATTTGCATTTCTGGATTCGCCCATACGTGCAACATGCCCTGCCCATCTCAAACGTCTGGATTTAATGTTCAGGTGAAGAATATAATGCGTGCAGTTCTATGTTGTGTAACTTTCTCCATTCTCCTGTAACTTCATCCCTCTTAGCCCCAAATATTTTCCTAAGCACCTTATTCTCAAACACCCTTAACCTATGTTCCTCTCTCAAAGTGAGAGTCCAAGTTTCACAACCATAAAGAACAACCGGTAATATAACTGTTTTATAAATTCTAACTTTCAGATTTTTTGACAGCAGACAGGATGATAAAAGCTTCTCAACCGAATAATAACAGGCATTTCCCATATTTATTCTGCGTTTAATTTCCTCCCAAGTATCATTTATATTTGTTACTCTTGCTCCCAGGTATTTGAATTTTTTCACCTCTTCAAAAGATAAATTTCCAATTTTTATATTTCCATTTCGTACAATATTCTCGTCACGAGATATAAGCATATACTTTGTCTTTTCGGGATTTACTTCCAAACCTATCTCTTTACTTGCTTCCAGTGAAATTCCCGTGTTTTCCCTAATCGTTTGTGGATTTTCTCCTAATATATTCACGTCATCCGCATAGACAAGCAGCTGATGTAACCCGTTCAAAATAATAATAATAATAATAATAATAATAATAATAATAATAATAATAATAATAATAATAGACTGGATTAATCTTGCTCAGGATAGGGACCAATGGCGGGCTTATGTGAGGGCGGCAATGAACCTCCGGGTTCCTTAAAAGCCAGTAAGTAAGTAAGTAAGTAAGTAAGTAATAATAATAATAATAATAATAATAACAATAATAATAATAATAATATCACAACAAGTATTGGGTGGGCATGGGCCCCACTGTCCTATATAAGCGGGCGCCATTGAACCTGGTAACTTGTCCCAACTAGGATCTGAAACCGGGCCCGCTCGTTTCACGGTCAGACGTGCTAACCGTTACTTCACAGCGGTGGGCAACTCTCTTTTGGAAATGTCTACATTCACTTGTTAAGAACACAGTATATAGACGTCGTACCGGAATGCATGTACAGTACTTATGTCGGAAATGAGAAACTGATTCGAATTTTGCAAGCGATGAAACGCAGTGAACTTTACTTCTTACGTCCATCTTGTTGACTATAACAATAAGAATCGATATATTCGATCAGAAGGTAGTTATGGCAACCATGATAAGACAAGAGTTTGGCGAGATATTCTTTGATTTAGTGGCTGTTTCACATCTCTGTCATTCATCGTTGCAACGTAATAATCATGGCTTTGTGGACACGGTGTAATTCCTCTATTTATTGTGTTACAAAATCCCTTAGGCAATTGTACTGACCAGCAAACTCAATCCTTGAAGGACTACGATGATGACGGGTTAGAGACGGAAGACGGATTGTAGGGTAATTACGGTACGCTGATGGATTTAAAATAGTATGCCTTGCATTAAGCCAAGATCACGTTACCTGCCTCAAGGTTCATATGTAAAACATAGTCGCTTGTCTAGCAAGTAATCGAAAGGAGGACTCCTGTAACTACAAGTTCATAGGAGCACTTCTCTACGTTGTGAACTAGTTTGTCCTCTTTCACTTTACGACTAATGCGTTTTTGAGTATTAAGTGCATTGTCTATTAAAGATCCCATACCACTTGTAATGGTGAGAAGAATTCACATTTTACGGGCAAAACACCCTACTGTGATATTCTGTTTACTGATCTAAGCGTTACTTCGGAGCAGAGACTACAACGTGTTCATAATATGTGCGTCCGTTTCGTCTGCAATATTCGCCGGGCTAATCACGTAACATTCCTCGAAATGTTGTCCTGGCTCCGTCTAGAAGATCGTAGGAAAATTCACCGTCTTTCCCTTCTCTTTTACATATTGCATTTCTCCACTCCTGTCTATCTTGCGTCTCGTTTTCAAAATTTATCCACCCATCATAACCTAGACACACGATCACAACACTCCTCCCTCCCACCGAACATCCTCATATTCATCTTCTTTCACTGTGGCTGTTCCTCGGCTTTGGAATTCCCTACCGAGTAATGTCAGGGACTGTCAGTCATCAAACCAATTTAAGAAAAGACTAACGAAATATTTTTCTAACAATTCTTGTTAACAATAATGGCTCTTTCAGGTTTCTCAATGTTTAATGGTCATATATATGTATATATATATATATATATATATATATATATATATACAGTAACAAATGTAAATGACACTCGGGAGAAAATTAAACGCAGAATAAATATGGGAAATGCCTGTTATTATTCGGTTGAGAAGGTTTTGTCATCTAGTCTGCTGTCAAAAAATCTCAAAGTTAGAATTTATAAAACAGTTATATTACCGGTTCTTCTGTATGGCTGTGAAACTTGGACTCTCACTTTGAGAGAGGAACAGAGATTGAGGGTTTTTGAGAATAAGGTGCTTAGGAAAATATTTGGGGCTAAGAAGGATGAAGTTACGGGAGAATGGAGAAAGTTACACAACGCAGAGCTGCACGCATTGTATCCTTCACCTGACATAAGTAGGAACATTAAATCCAGACGTTTGAGATGTGCAGGGCATGTAGCACGTATGGGCGAATCCAGAAATGCATATAGAGTGTTAGTTGGGAGGCCAGAGGGGAAAAGACCTTCGGGGAGGCCGAGACGTAGATGGGAAGATAATATTAAAATGGATTTGAGGGAGGTGGGATATGATGGTAGGGACTGGATTAATCTTGCTCGGGATAGGGACCAATGGCGGGCTTATGTGAGGGCGGCAATGAACCTCCGGGTTCCTTAAAAGCAAGCAAGTAAGTAAGTAAGTAAGTAAGTAAGTAAGTAAGTAAGTAAGTAAGTAAGTAAGTAAGTATATATATCATAGACTAAATGTTTAAATTATCTCATTATTATTATCATTATTATTATTATTATTATTATTATTATCACTATTTCTCACCAATGTTTATTATTGTCACACTAACATTACTTATTCAACTTTCATTATTTACTTTCATGTTGTTTTATGGTCTAGATATTAATGTAATAACTATGCAACCAATTGTATTCAATTAGAATTAGAGTCTGGCTGGGCGGAAGAGAAGGCAAGTGAATTTTGTCTGGTATCTTCTTATTTAGAAATAATCGTTTTCAGTTTTTCTCATCTTCGGAAGAAAGCCATACGAAGGATTTTTATCTGCCCGTAAAATTCAATCTCGACCCCTCTGAAGTCGCGAATCTCGAGGACCACTATGGGCGATTGCTGTGACGGAGAATAACAGACCTATTTTACACAGACGGTCCTCTTTCATAAGGTTCACTTCTTCATCGAGAAGCAGCCTAAAAATGGATGCAGCGTGAAATATTTCATGTTTCGACTGATCCTGACGTGTGTGCTTCTTCACTTAGCACTTTCAGTAAATATTGTTTCAGTTACTCATCCTGCGATGCATTATTTTATATGCAATCAGTTATAAGAAATTTTATGAACTTCACAAAGCTGCCAGGAATGTGACCTGAAATATGATCTTACTTTCTTTTGAAATAAGGTAACTAGGACTCAACATACTCATTAAAGTGTGTATCTTCAACAATGTGTGAACATCCAGAACAAAATGACAAAAGTAAAGTTGTGTTATTCATTACCAAAATCGTCATACGGTGTAGGAGACTGACTTACTCTGGCATCATAAATAAAATTTTAGATGAGGTTGGAATCGACTCTCCAGAATTTTCTGTGTCTCCAGGCATCCTGTTTCCATCTTAGTTAATAGCTACATAATTAAAATGAGATCCGCTATGATTCCAAAATCAAAAATTGCTCATGTTGTATCTGGAATATTTGTATAGCCCGGAACATACATTTCAAGGTGCGCAGAACGGTATGCCATAGTTGCGCCCCGCGGTCAATTGGGAGGCCTAGGCATGGCATTGTTGCGCCCCGAAGAAATCAGGTAGCAGAATGGACATGGCATAGTTGCGCCCCGAAGAAATCAGGTAGCAGAATGGACATGGCATAGTTGCGACCGGAAGAAGTCAGGTAGCAGAATGGACGTGGCATAGTTGCGCCCCGAAGAAATCAGGTAGCAGAATGGACATGGCATAGTTGCGCCCGGAAGAAGTCAGGTAGCAGAATGGACCTGGCATAGTTGCGCCCCGTTGAGCATAGTACACACGAAAGTGATTTTCATAAAATAAATAAATTACTTAAACATATTATAGTGGTAGCTGCACTGAAGTCAAGTAGCATATGATCAATTTTGCTATTTAAAATAACACTTTTTTATCGATCACACACAATAAATGAACTGCATTTTTTGTTTGTACACCGATATATTAACCCTACGGTACAGGATTTCGCAAATCAAAACTTAGAACCATTGTGAATTATTACCTCTTTACCCTTTTCACTAAACTTAACATTCATTTTAAATTAACCTCACTATACGCCACAGACGGTGTGAAAATCACTAATAAAATGTCAAGATTGCTAAGGTCCCATATTCCAACGACTCACTCATTTGAATATGTCAGTTAATAAAGTACTGCCAACTTCATGATGTTCATTTTAACGGTAGGCTATCGATAATCACTGGATTTTTTTTCTTATGTTTAATATTGGTCGACCAGCAAACTTGCTATACAGACCATTGTTAAATAACGGAATATCACATGCAGAATATCATGCTGAGGTTGGCTCTAAAGACTCCTCTAATTAATTTTGTGAATTATGTGAATAAAAATATGATGATTTTCTGTGTTAAATTTATGAAGAGTCGTCAGTATCACTAAGAAGGATGTCTTGAGGGAGTTTCCTTTTAAGTCGAGATGGCTGACAAGATCTTGCTCCAATGTTTTATGTCACAGCTCCAGGAACACCAGGAAGTTTGTTGAAGAAAGACTTTGACATTGAATGGATGTACTGTTCTAATGGAAGAATTCCCAATTCTTGATGGAGTTGTTCATTTCTTACAAACCAGGGGGCATTTGTTGCAGTACGTAGGAACTTGTTCTGGAGAACTTGTAGGCGATGCATGTGTGTCTTATTTGCAGTCCCCACACTGGCGCTGCATAAGTTAAAAGAGGTCGTACAAGCGAGGTGTAGAGTAGCATTTAACAGTCCAATCCAATTTGTGAACGTCTATTAACCAAAAGGTATAATTTTCGAATTCTAGAAGAGGTTAGTGTAACAATGCGAGTTATATGGGCATTCCATGTAAGTTTCGTGTCTAATAATATTCCCAAATAGTAGAAAAAGAGTTAATAAAGTACTGCCAACTTCATGATGTTCATTTTTACGGTAGGTTATCGATAATCGCTGCATAAACAGTAGAAAAACAGTTAATAAAGTACTGCCAACTTCATGGTGTTCATTTTAACGGTATCAATAATGAATATTAAATCGAATAAGAAATCAATAAGATTGGTTGACTACGAGGCTCGAGTTTCCGTGATGTCTTTTTCTCTATATATTTCATCGGGGCGCAACTATGCCATGCCCCTTTTCTCTACCTGATGGGAACGGGGCGCAACTATGCCCACAAAACAGGGACCCTTTTTTATCTGCTGCATCTTACCTGACCGTGGGGCGCAACCATGCCCTGCCCGCGCAGAAACCTAATGTTACTACCGGTCACACTGGAGTGGGGATTAAGTCATGTATAACAGTGACGTCATGCGCGAGTCGAGTATGAAAGCGCTATTTTTTTAATGTTGCCTGGCTATAGCTAATATTCTGTTCTTTCAAAGATTTCTAGTACAGTATAAAACTTCTCTCTTAAACGAGTCATATGCCATTTTGAAGTCTATGAATAACTGATGTACTGTACTCTTATACTCCCATTTTTTTCTGCAATATCTGTCGAATACAACAAATCTGACCATTAGGCGATCTATTACGCCTAAAGCCATACTGATGATCCCCAATAATGTCATCTACATATGAAGTTAATCTTCTCGAAATAATATTCGACAAAATTTTGTACGACGTCAACAAAAGTGATACTCCTCGAAAGTTACTACAGTTAGTCTTGCCCCTCCCCCTTTTTAAAGCTAGGTAAAATTATTATGTACTCCTTCCATTGTTCTGGTACAATTTCCTTTTCCCAAATAGCAAGTACAAGCTTATAAATTTCACTAGATAATGCACTTCCACACTCTTGTATTAATTCTGCTGGAATTTGATCGATACCTGGAGACTTGTAATTTTTCAGCTTTTCTATCGCAATTTCGACTTCAGAAAGCGTGGGTTCGGGTATAAATGGATCAGCAGTTTGTATTTGAATTTCGTCCTGATCATTTCTATTTGGCATATGTACATTTAATAAGAGAAAATCCAATAGAGGACAGCTGCTCATAAAAGGTTACCAAAATGATACAGCCTACTATTTAGTCCATCATAAAGGATAATAATCAAAAACGCTTAGTATAATTAAGAATTATAAATAAAAGCTTAAATAAACAATCACAAGTTTTAACATGTACTCGTATATGAATATGGCAGCTATCTTCATATAAACATATATACTTTACTTTTCATTTAATCGGGTTGTACAAATGGTTATGCAGAATAAGCAACGAATCACATATAATTTGACAACCAATGCCTCGTAGCACATTAAGTTTAAGTCCAAAACTTTTAAACACATTCACTGTAAATGTTATGAACGCACCCTGAGCACTAAAAAAAGAGATCTAAAACTTCCCCAGTTATCAATATTATATTTTGCTAAATTTATTAAAATCATGTTATAAACATGTGTAATGTACACATGTATGAATTTGGTTACTGTATCATAGCTGGTTTCCCAACAATATTTTTATGAATGGGATGTTTCATTTCATAGAGTGGTAAATAAAAAAAAAACACAAGTTTTTTTTACCACAAATTTGTAACACTGCATGAAAGGCAATTGTGAAATAGAAATATATATACCAGGTGTTTCAGACCACCCGTCTCAGCCTTTTTTTTCTCGAAAACTATGTGATATTGGTTGTTCATAAAACATTTTTATAACCAAAACCTATGTAAAGAATCGATTGGTGGTAGTACCATTTCTCGTAACACATTGGAAGTAGGGGTATCTGTGGTCAATTTCGAAATTTCAAATGAGAATATGGGTCATTGAAGGTAGCATTGGAAACTACTTTTAAAAAGAAACAACTTTTACTGAAACTTTTCCTTCTAATTTTTATTGTTTACTCACAAAGCAACAAAAGTGGTATCTTCTGAGAAATGCTGTATGTTGTTTATATACGTACACACTTCATAGTAAGTGTTCAAAATGTACGCCACCCTAAGCTAAACAATGTTTGACACACCTGGTAGAACATGTCTTTAATTCTCCCCCACAAGAAGAAGTCATTTGAAGCGAAGTCAGGAGATTGGTTTGGCCAAGCTATTGGTCCTCCTCGTCTAAACCACCGTAGGTGAAATAATTGGTTAATAACTCGTCGAACCCTACGTGAAAAGTGAGCCATACAACCGTCCTGCTGAAGCCACATCATTAACCGAAGAGCAAAGGGGAACATCATGAAGTAACTGGTGCATAATGTTTCAGAGGAAGCGTGCGTTCTACCATTCAAGTTGTCCTCAAAAAAGTATGGTCCTATGACGGTGTCTGAGGAGGCCACACCAGACCAGTAATGAGGGTTGTAGAGATTCACCTGACCATTAATTTTGAAAGTTGCCTCATCAGTCCACAGAATTCTGAGCTCGAAACCACGGTACATGTTTAGAAACCAGTTGCAGAAATCAACACGAGTCTGGAAGTCATGTCAAGTTCCTGATGAAGTATGTTGTCTTTCGGAACTCTAAACACTGTATTATGGTGCAATCCTGAGTCACGGACAAGCCTTCTTGTGGGGAACAATTAAAGACATGGTCTACCAGGTGTGTCCAACAACTACGTAGAGAAGACGTGAAACAAAGAAGTATAAAGCTGTGCTGAAGTGCAATCACGGATGTTAGGAGGTGATCAGAACATTGTTTAGCACAGGGTGGCGTACATTTTGAACACTTACTACATACATAAACAACATATACAGCATTTCTCGAAAGATACTATTTTTGTTGCTTTGTAAGTAAACAATAAAAGTTAGAAAAAAAAGTTTCGGTAAAAGTTGTTTCTTTTTAAAAGTAGTTTCCAATGGCACCTTCAATGACTCATCTTCTCATTTGAAATTTCGAAGTGGACCACAGGTACCCCTACTTCCGGTTTGTTACGGGAAATGGTACTACCATGGATGAATATATAATAGGATGCGAAACTTACTGAGTTTCCCATAACACATACTAGAGGCGCTGTTGTAGAAATTGATCTTGCTGCCACCTGTTGGGTGGAGGGGCGTTATTACATCTAGCAGCGCACCAAGTAGCGAAAATAAAAGTTAATTACTCCATGCATTTAGCAGAGCACCTGCTGACGAAAATGTTGAACTGTGCAGAAAATATTCTCTCCCACCCTCATCGATATTCAAAACTAACCCAATTTAAAATAAAACATTTACATTTTTATTCCTCACAGCATCTTGCACTGAAAATTCTTACCGGAGTCATCAGGAAGATAAAAGAGACGATCTATTTTACACTACCCACTTAAAATATAACCAGACAGAGACAAAAAATAAAGCAAAAGGTTAGATAATTGGGATTGTATTCTTGGGGTATTTATTGTACAGCGCAATGGAAAAGTCTGCTAGAACTACTTAGATAGTTCAATTTATTATATTACTATTAATTTACAATACATTCAACAACACTATTTTTACAACGTCCATAAACATCACTGTTTAACATACACTGCTTATACACACACGTAGTATCACTTTATGTTCACTTATTAGCAAGTTTCTGTCTGCCATCTTGTCTCCTCGAGCAATATCTCGAGCGGATAAATAGAGAACTCTGGGTAATGTACCCAACACGTAGTTCTAATGTTCAACACCTACGACGTTGGGCGCTGATCATATTATTTGAGTCCCCTGCCGCCAGATGGTGCTGACCGCAGTTTCGCATCCTATTATATATTTATCCATGGTACTACCACCAGTCGATTCTTTACGTAAGTTTTGGTTATCGTAACTTATACCCAAATTACTCCAAGTTTGTAAATTGCAATTTACTAACAAAGTATTAATGATATATTACTAAATTTATTTAAAAACACGCTCTAAGCATGTGTACTGTACACATATGTGAATTTGGTTACTGTATCTCTGTTGGTTTCCCAACAATATTTCTCAGAATGATAGGTCATTTCATAGGCTGATAAACAAGAAACAGTTTCTTTTTACCAGTCAGTACCAGTGTCATCAACACAAATTTGTAACACTCCATGATAGGAAATTGTGAAATCGATAATCTATACTAAATTGGTATGTGTTTGAAGATTAAGTAAAGTTTTATTCAATAAATTGTAACTTATACCCAAATTACCCCAACCCCCGCTATCTTTTTTATATAATCATTTGTCACGCTATGAAGGAAGATTCCTGGAAATGTTTTGCATTCTGCCCCAAAGGAATACTTATCGCATATAATCTACATATATTAGCTTTACAAATACACAATTGCTACGTGCATGATCTATCATTAAATTTAATGGCTTCACAGCGATTTACAGTATAACATATGAATTTAAACTTTTTATTTAATAAAAACACAGTAACTTAGAATGTTTTACGGGGTGTGCAACACTTTCAAATTATTCCCCTTTCACCAATCAATTTAGAAAATGGGTTGTGAAAATTATTAATTACGGATACTATTATCCTTCTTTCAGATTACTTCTTACAATTAATTATTCATTCAACGGAACAATAAAAAACAAATACATCCCCTGTTGCATATGTTGAACGTGACTTTTTTTATCAAAGTTCCGTACGTTTTAATTTTTATTCAGAAGCGTGTCAAAATTTGCATATTAATGTGAGGGTTTCTTTTGTGTAAGTAAAAATGTTTGCAGGCTGTAGTCTGTACGACATAAATATACATTGCAAACAGAGCATTGCTAAAGTGTGTACAATCTTACTCAGTAAAAATTTTAATTATAGTGGTAATACTTTAAAGGCGTACCCTTAACCCAGGCATGTCAGAAATCAGACTGAATGTGCAGTTATGTGCGCGGATCGCAGGCCTATGCAGGTTGCATCAATCAAGCGTTGCTCTTACCCGTTCTTAGCTGGAGGGGTGTACAATAATCTATTCTGCGCTTCTAGGGTTGGATTAAATAGACATTTGGACATTATAAACATAGTTAGCACAACGAAAAAAACACTGTTATTATCAGTGTCTACATTTGACAATTATTGTAATACAAGAAACTTTAGGCTTACTCAGTTATACTTCACAAAGTAGTAGTTTGTAAAGCATAATTTATTAATATGATTTTTATACAGTATTTGAAGAAAAAAATTGCAGTAATTTCGAAACAACAAGAAACGAACAAGTATTTCAGTTTACGTAGGAGGTACTAATTATTTTAAAGTAATAGACCATACTCTTTCATTGTTCGTCAAGCATTATTATTTACTGTGACCATTGGTACACAAATGTTGAAGAAAATATTATACTCCCAATTAATTACATGCAGTAGGACATTGTGAAGTTTTTACACTGAAATAATTTCTTTGCTGTATGTCAATATAAATTAATTTTAATATTAATAAATATAAATTAAGCTTAGAATTTAAATTCACATATAGTTTATTCGAAAACGTTGAGAGCAAGTATCGAAAAGTTGGGAGCGTTACTCAAAGAAATTAAAAGTGTAGTTCACAAGCTGTGAAGCGACGATATTCTCTTTATGTCAGATTTAAAGATTTATTAATGTAAGTATAGCCTATTGAATTAATATTGTGACGTGAGACGGAAAATTTGCCATTATATATTTTTCCAGAACATTTTTCCGCCTTGCAAATAGTTGTTTTATTCTCTCCTTATAACCTCAAGAGCCTCACATGTATTCCTCACTATATTCTCATCACTTACCAGTTAATGAAATGTAAGTCGTAAGTCGTCTAACCTTTGATAGCTGTGTTAGTACAGACTCTAAAACAACGCCATTGTCAAGTATGTTTTGCCGTGAGAGTACTGATTAAGAAATAAGCGCTGGCAATATCATATTTTGAGAACTTTACTAATCTGATCTAAATTGTCACCTCAGAACACTATACCTCGACATAGGCTGATGAAAGTCTTTCATTTTAAAATAATTATTGTTGGCTGAGGAAAACATTATACAGTAACAATTATGTTATATGATTCGTAATTTCTCTTCTCCGTAATCTATGAACTCCTCACTTTATTTATCATAACTCATTCACAGACACAGCCAAATCGGCACTCGTACTGAAACTGTGTTACTGAAACAAAAGCTGCTGCAGGTATTGTATAGCCCTGTCGCGTTCCCCTCCAAGGCGATTCACTCCCTCCAGGTCTCGGGGAATAGAGAGTGCACATCGCACAGAGACGGTTGCACAATGTGCAGGGTTTTGACATGCCTGCCTTAACCGATCGGTTAGAGTCCCTATCCTGTGCAAGATTAATCCAGTCTCTATCATTATATCCTACCTCCCTCAAATCCATATTAATATAATCCTCCCATCTACATCTCGGTCTTTCCAAATGTCTTTTTCCCTCTGGCTTCCCAAATTATTATGATTATTATTATTATTATGATTATTATTATTATTATTACTACAGTTGGATTGCAAACAAGAAAGGACTTTCGACTAGTGAATGGATGCCTAGCCTGAAAATGACAGCAAATTTAGCAGCTGTTCGTTCCGTTCCCGGCAGATCTCTCGACGGTACCCGGTGCAGACATGGCTGCCCGGAGATTGAAACTTTAGCACACGTCTTGGGATTCTGTGAACAACGATTGCTCTTGAGGAACTCTAGACATCATCTTGTAAGATCCAAAATTGCTGCCGCATTAAGAACTAAGGGCTGGATAGTAGAAGAAGAAATCTCCTGTCTACCTGAAAATGGGTCAACGAGACGAGTAGATATTTTAGCGTACAATGCTGAAACTAAACAGGGCATCATTGTGGACCCCACGATACGTTTTGAAGTAGGGTGTCATCAGTCAGCTGAGGTCCACCTTGAGAAGAAGTCGATCTATGAGCTTACAGTCAACTATTTCAAGCTGAAATATGCCTTAATTCACGTTGAGGTATTCGGCTTGCTCATAGGTGCTCGAGGGACTATACCAGCTTTTTTCGAAGAATTTCGACAGAAATTTGTTCTGCCAACATCTTTGAGGGATGACATTGTGATAATTGTGTTAAAAAAATCCTGCCAAATTCTAATTAATCACATGGTGCCACATTAATAGCAATTGTAATGTTTCACGCCCTTTTCTTTGTTTCCCTTTTTTTTAAATTTAATACCTATGTTTACATATGTATAATAATTTTTTTGAGGGTATACTGAGTCCGTAAGGGCTACCCTCAATGGGGGACAGTTTAGTATTATTATTATTATTATTATTATTATTATTATTATTATTATTATTATTATTATGCCTATTCCATTGTTTTCTATAGGCTATTGCTGTTATTTATAATATTTGTTCTGTATTTTTATGCTGGTTGTGTGGAAGACGAGTTCTAGACGGGTCGTGTTTCTGCTCGTGTACTCTAACATACTTTCATATTATTATAACTACTACACGCAGCACTCGACTGGAAGAAAGGAGATTGAGAGCAGAGAGATAGGAGGACGAGAGAATTATACTAAATGGGCCAACCTTTTTTTCAGCTGCAGTTGGACGATCGTGAATTACAAACAGAAAGGTGTCTGGAAAGCGTCTGATAATTAATTTGTTACAACTTTGAATAAACTAGTTATTTTACTAGCTTCAGCGCGAAATGCAAAATAATAAGGCATTCGTCACGTGTATGACTTTTTATATCAGTTCTTGCAATTTTTTAAGTAAGTGGTTATGTTTTTATTGTAGCACCTTCTTTCTACCTTCAGAATACTGCCATTATTTAATGTACACGAAACATACAGGCCTATACTATGTGATAAAACAAACTTTTTGGTGTCACTTTCCACAGGGCAAAAAGAAATAAAGATAAGATGCATGTCGGTAATGAGTCCTTGCTGTTATGTATGTAGGTCCACGATGTGGTAATACAGTAGATGTCACGCAAACTATTGCTCAGCCAATGTCCTAAGAGAACAACCTTGAATGAAATAATGCCATTCTGAATAGAAGAAATGCACGCAAAGCAAGAAATTGCAAACATAAATTATCCATACTCCAATAAAAAAAACTCAAAGTATAATTCTAATTTCCTATGTCATATGCTACTAGCCACCGGCGCGGCTCAGTCGGCTAAGCGCTTGCCTGCCGACCCAGAGTTGAGCTCGGTCGCGAATTCCATTCCCGCTTGGGCTGATTAGCTTGTTGGATTTTTTCCGAGGTTTTCTCCAACCGCAAGGCGAATGTCAGGTAATACATGGCGAATTCTGGGCCTCATCTTGCCAAATACCATCTCGTTATAATCAATTCCATCGACTCTAAATAAACTAGTAGTTGATACAGCGTCGTTAAGTAACCAACTAACATACTACTACTATTACTACTCAGCTACTGCTGAATGAAACTTTTAAATACTACGATTTCAGTTGGAAACATCATGACATAAAATTTAAACCCGAAGATGACTGAAACTAGAGAGAAAATAATAATAATAATAATAATAATAATAATAATAATAATAATAATAATAATAATAATGGCTTTATTTAACCTGGCAGAGTTAAGGCCGTAAGGCCTTCTCTTACACTCAACCAGGATTAAAACTTGCTTACATAGTTGAACATAAAACTAGATCGGAATTAAGTAATTACATACTGATACAATTTAGGTACATAATGAGATCAAAAGAGGTAGTTACATAAAAATTTACCTCATAAAATAAAAATAAACATAGTGAAATACATATTAATGTTGTTGGAATCAAATACGAATCAAATAAAAACAGAAGCCGATAATTCAATAAAAAAAATGTACACAGTAAAAATAAAAATAAACACATTAGTATACATATTAGTATTAGATTACAATTAAGTAGGATTTATATAATTAAATCAGAAACCGACAATTGAATAAAATGTACACAAAAAATATATTAATATTAAAAAACAACACAGTGGGATATATATTGGCGTTAAGTGATAAATAAACACGATTTACATGATTACATAATAAAAATAAAAACAAAAAAATAAATAAAAATAAAAATAAAACTAATACAGTGGAACACATTCCATTAAATATTTGCAACGCGTTAGGTCTGGCAACTCATCACAAGATATTTTTCTAATTTACATTTAAAGGAAATTAAAGTTCGGCAGCCCTTGACTTCTGGCGGCAGAGAATTCCAGTGACGAGAAGTAGCAACAGTGAAAGTTGAAGAATAAAGAGATGATGTGTGGAGTGGTATTTCTAGCGTGTTATATTGTGACCGAGTATTTAAGTTATGATACTGAGAAAGACTGTGGAATCGGACAGATAAGTAAGAGGGAGTAGAGGTGTGCAAAATTCGGTATAAGAGAGAAAGGGAATGTAACTTTCTCCTCTCACTTAACCTGAGCCACAATAAGTAATGATTATTTGTAGCAAAATGTCATTTTAGCTCAAAACCAACCCACACTCTTAGAGCAGTGCTCATTTCATTAGATACAAAGAAATTCTTACAATATCAGTTAAATTCACCTTAAGTGTTTGTAAAAGGATAAATACTATAAAAGAAAATCATATTGGAAGTCCGCTGCTGTGGAGTGACGGATAGCATGCCTGACTGTCAAACGAGTGGGCCCGGGTTCAAATCCTGCTTGCGGCAAGTTACGTGATTGGCGGTTTTCCGAGCCTTTCCCCAAATCGAAGCAAAATTGCTGGATAACTTTTGGCGTACTACCACGGACTCATTTCGTCATCATTTATTTACATGCATTGTCATCATTTCATATTCTGCTCTAAGTTCACTCAGAATTGTGCTGAATTCGTACAAGTGTACGACCGTTCGGCGACAAATATCATTCCACGGCATTCCTCGAACGCCGGTTGGGGGTGCAACGAGGAGGCAGGTCTAGGTCGAGTGAGGTTGCTTGCTCGAAACCTGGGTACGCAGCGAACGTTAGTATAGGCAGCCGGTTAGCGCAGTATATCTTCTAAGGTTCTAGTGTCCTCTTCTGAAATTCAATTCAATTCAATATTGCTTAAAATACCCAATTGTTCTAGTACTTGAATAATAATGTAAAGGTATAGGGGAGAGTCGGGTAGTATCGGACAGTGGGTAATATCGGACAGTGAGTTTCTTTCATCTACCACACGATGATAGTACCTGATTGACATGGTTACGTTTCTATGATGTCGCATAGAGAAACGTAACCATGTCATTCAGGTACTACCATATGGTGATAGATGAAAGAAACGCACTGTCCGATATTAGCCGATGTCCGATACTACCCGACTCTCCCCTAATATAATATTTAATTTGAAGTCACAGTTTCACTGTACGGTATCTGCAAATAGCAATCCAAAGTAAAAGCTGGACTTACAAAAAATTAAGCGTGCATAAACATATACGAGATGTAAGGAGTCTTATGACCGAGTGCATCAATCTCGGTTAGGAACGTTTAAGTAATAGTTATTAGTTAACTATGCATTACATTATATTTCCGTAGCACCAAGCTCGGTTACGAGTTAAACGAAGCGAAGCACGAGAATTTATCATTTGGTAGTGCGCGAGCGGTTAAGTAGCTAACCGTGGCAGTGGATCCAAGTGGAGTATGATAATAGTCGATGGTGCATCAGTTTTTATTCTTATTAGTTAACTATGGGTATCTAACCACGCATTGTAACCGAGATTGGTGCACTCGGCCATTAGTGTATTCCAAAGGAAAATATTGATTCATAATATGGTCCAGCTGAAGTAAATAATGAATGGAAAATAGGTATAATTATGATCTGTTCAAGGAAACATATATTACATTATTTTTAATTGGTTATTTTATGACTTATGACGCTTTATCAACTGCTACGGTTATATAGCGTCTAAAGAAGATAAAGGTGATAATTCCAGCGAAATGAGTCCGGGGTCTAACGTCGAAAGTTACCCAGCATTTGCTCTTAAAGGGTTGAGGGAAAAATCCCGGAGAAAATCTCAGCTAGGTAACTCGTTTCAACCAGGATTTGAATCCGGGCCCGCTTGTTTCACGGTGAGGCATGCTAACCGTCACTGCACAACGGTGGACTATTACATACATAAAAATTTGCCATTTTGCAATGGACTGTACACTTGAGAATTAAAGACTAGCAAACTCAGCAAAGAAATTTTTTCTATCTAACCCAGGGAGTAGTACTCGTTTTATATATCAAGAAGAAGAAAAGACCAAAAAACAGATGGGAAGATAACGTGACGGAAGTTGGAAAAATTATTGGAGTACGTAATTGGTAAAAAACAAAGAAGAGTAGCAAAACTTAGTGCGGAAGGCTAAGATTATTAAAGGGTTGCTAAGCCAATGACGTTGACGATGAGTAATTTAGTGTGATAAAGAAAGAAAGTCGAAGGCAAAATATTTACACTCGATGCACAAAAATACACTAGTTGATGAGAAATTAATGATCGTGAAGATTATTAGTGTTTTCATCTTCGTATTTACAGACCTTTCTTATTCAAGTTTTATTTTATTGTACGTAACCCTGTATGTCGCGTCTATGGATCAGCGATAGTGTAGGCCTTCTGGTCTTTCACACAGGTGGCCCAGTTTGATCCCCGGCCTGGTCGTGATGGAAATTATCCTGGACAAGCAGACGTTAGTTTTTTCTCGGGGTACTCTCATTTTTAATAGCAATATCTTCACTTTCCCTTCATTTCATCTATCAGCCGTAACATTGAAGTGAAGTCTTGCGGTAGTACGGATCTCCGATGCTGAGATACGATTTAAATGCTTGGGGCACTGGGCCCTGGAGTTTATCAGGTTCTCGACTGGGGAAGGGAATTGGCTCTGTCAGAGCTGAAGGAAAATGGCCCGCCAGTGCATTCGAAAAGTAATGGCAACATACGAGTAGTTACTGTTTCATACTAATTTATTTAGGTTACTTTTGACATTACATAATTCAAATATATCTCATGCCATGTCAACAATATCCTACGTTGCCTAATCCTTGGGAGATGGCGGACTCCATCTGCAGCATCATTTCTGGATATCTCTCTCACTGATTGATCTAAAGCCCTCTGGTTGCCAGCTCTTGATTGGAAGCAAATTTCTCGCTTCCATCCATTTTGAAATAGTTAATTATGGTAGAGCTTCTCTCCCATAAGCTTCTTTTAATACTCTAAAGCAGCCGTGGCGAAAATGTAACTCACGAGTAGGCCTACATTGTGGCTCGCAATGATAGTTGTGCATATCCCTTGCTTCCTACCTCCCACAACCCCCACCCTCTCACTCACTGGAGTCAAACTCCGCTCCATTTGTATTTGTCTCTGACCTGCGAGTGGGGTATCGTCACAATGTCTCTCTCAAAACCATGCACCTCTACAAAAACGAAAGTTTCAAGTAGGATGGGAGGACGCATTTTTTTGCTGACAATATGATGATAATATTAAATGTATGATTTAATAATAATAATAATAATAATAATAATAATAATAATAATAATAATAATAATAATAATAATAATGATTTATTTTAGCTGGCAGATTTAAGGCCGTAAGGCCTCCTCTTCCACACAACCAGCAAAAAGTGTATATACATATGCATGAACTTACAAAGAATTCAACAATTTGATTTAGATGAGAGTTACATGTATACAAGAGTTATTCACGAATTAAACAACAAAATACTATGAACTATTAATTAAACATTGAAATAAACTGTGTAGCAGAATTAAACTAAAATACATAGAATGTTAATATATTTCAAATTATATTAGATAATAGAAAGAGATTATTATGAGACAATTTTGAAAATGCAGCACAATCAGGATGATGTCTAAAGAAAAAAAAGCAACAGTGTAGTCTGTAATATTTTAAATCAGTATGATTGGAGTGAAATACTAATAAGGTTATCTTTTAAGCTGTTCTTAAAGGTGTTTGTTGTCTTGCAGCCCCTAATACTTTGTGACAAGGAATTCCATTGACGCGAGGTGGATATTGTAAAAGATGAGGAATAACAAGATGTTCTATGAAGAGGTACAGTATATTTAGCGTGCCACGGATAAGTGATCTGGTATTTACGTCGTGGTTAGAGTATAGATAAGAGAAACGAGACGAAAGGTAATTTGGTGTTGAGGTGTGCAGAATTCGAAAGAGTAAAGACAAAGAGTGTAAAGTTCTGCGTTCTTTAAGTCGGAGCCACGAGAGACTTGCGAAGGACGGTGATATGTGATCATATCGTCGGATGTTGCACACGTATCTGATGCACATATTCTGAGCTCGCTGTAACTTGACTGACAGTTCAGAACTTAGATCACTTAACAAAACGTCACAATAATCGAAGTGCGGCATTACTAGGGTTTGTACTAGGGTAAGTTTTAGTTGCTTTATTCACAAGTATTACGAGGAAAAGGTTGTATAACATAAAACGGCATTATAAGTTACTACATGTTACTGATGAAACATTAAAAGGTTGTGTTGTTATTATTATTATTATTATTATTATTATTATTATTATTATTATTATCTCTGTACGTTGATCCTTTTTCAGCAGATGTACGAATAATGCGGTTAGATCTTCAATTTAAACTCACAGATTTACAATGTGATGTTAAATGAAAGCTAGATATAAGGACTTGACAAATGTTCAACCTTTCAAATCTTTGTCAAAAAATAAATATCCGAATCTTCATTCTTTCGCTTGCTCTGTTAAAGCCATGTTCGCTATAACTTACGTTTGTGAAAAATTATTTTCAACAATGAAAATAGTAAAAACCAAATTTAGATCACGACTGACAGACAAATACCTTCGTGATCAACTACGACTGGCAGTAGGGCCTAAGTGACATAATTCCTGATTTTGAAACTCTGTCGCAGAGACATTCTGAAGACAATTAATTTTAGGTTGTGATAATGTGTCCTATGTTTTCTTGTTCATTTCTTTCTTCGTTACACGTACTAAACATTAGTTTGTAGCCTTGTACTGTATAAAATTATATTTAAGTGCTTGACATAAGGAAAATGAAAATCCGTTAATAAATCAGACGATTGCTTCACTTCCCCTTCTGGTGTCCGCCTCCCTCCATAGGTGCTATGCACGTTGCAGGTTACACAGTGGCTCGGCGCACGATCGCATTTTCGCCACGGCTGCTCTAAAGCACCGAGTTGCATATTTTTCCTCTTGCAACTTGTATTTTTATGAAGCATCTTTGTTCATACCTACTGAACATCTTTTAGGGCGGTATTGCTGAATACAAATCAGAAACAGTCCCTCTATTCACAAAATATGGTTATTTAAAGACTTTTTTAATATTCCACATTCATGTAACAATCGCTGCTCTATTACATACTAAATTTTCCGATGCTCACCGCTAGAAGCGCTGATTTAAAGTATTATCACAGTCTAGTACATACCGTTACGAAGCTCAATACATAGGCAATATGCATCCAATGACAGTTGAACTTGCTAGTTGCTAGCCACTAGGATCGCTACTATCGCTTCATCACAGACCCTCTTCCCTTGCAGACGACAAAATGTATTATACTTTCGTACCGCTTTTTTTTTTTTTTTTGGAAAAATTAACACCTTTCTTCCATTATTTAAATATTAAATATTTAAGGTTAATTTATTATTTTCATGAAGTATAGGCCTATAGTATGTTTTATAAACTCACATTGCTGGATCTTTCGGAAGAAAAATAACTCTGGCCTCCTCCTTGGCCCACATTATTATTCAAATTACTGTAATAGTCTATTGTTCCTAGTACTCCTAGTCGCTAGCCGCTTGGAGCGCTGCACAGTGTGCAATTTTCCCAATCTAGGTGGACAAAAATCAAATTTCGACTTTTTTAGTTAGGCATAGGTGAATATGAATTAATGTTCTTTGACATTTGGAGAATGTTGTGAGAAATAGCTTTTATTGTTTTATCAGCGTCAAACTATATTTAGAAGGGTATGAACCACAGTCTACTATATACAGTCGCGAAGCTTGAGGTGATTTTTTGCTAATCTCGTGATAAAGCGCTCCAAGCGGTTAGCAACTAGAAACAATAGACTGTCCACGGTCGACTTTGGACTGTGTCGTATTTCTGTCGAGTGCTAGCTAGCTCGTTGCGTATTTCACATTGATGCTTGTGAAATGTTCGTTATTGGTTGTAATGAAAATGTTAATGATTAAAATACAATAATTGGAATAATAATATTTTACTAGAGACGTAGAAAAATTAAGTTTGTTTTAATGAAATTTATTGATCACGTTTTATTTTCAATTCTGGTGAGATTATTACTGCTTAGGCCTACTTTTTTTTTTCAAAGGATATGTTTTCAATTATAGCTGTTAATTTTGTTGTTATTTTTATTTGTTACTTTACTAGAGACGTAGAAAAAGTCTGTTACAATAAAATTTATTGATCACGTTTTATTTCCAATTCTGGTGTGATTATTATTGCTTAACCTCATCCCACTTTGTTAACTACGTAAGCCTACACTACAAGTACCGGTACACTTAAGTTACTCCATTAATTCATATTTCCATTACTATTATTGTTGTAAGGGGAAATGAAAATTAATATTTATTGGTTTCATAGTTAATTATCGCTATAATCTTGAATGAGTGAAGCGATTATAGTAAATTTCAGTTCGTTTTGCACAAACAAAAATAATATTAACCTATTTCTTGCAGGTATCTTCGAGTTTATGGTGGAATTTAATATACTTCATTAAAATAATAAATTAACTTTATGCATTTAATATTTCAATAACGGAAGGAAGGTGTTAATTTTTCCAAAAGAACACAACGAAAGTGTAACATATTTTGTCGTCTACTAGGAGAAAGATCTGCGATGATGAGGCGATAGTAGCGATCCTAGTGGTGGGCAACTACCCATGTTTGCATTTTTACTACATACTGAGCTTCGCGATTGTATATAGTAGACTGTGGTATGAACATGAGTTGTTCCTAACACTTCTCGCTCCTGTTCAACCGTAGACAGAGAGGCTTACTATGTGGATGCAAAACAGCCAATTGTTAGTGCCTTATTGTGTTGTGAGACATGGGATAGGGACGTTCTTACTAAGGTAACTTCAATTGCAAGTTTGTAAAGTATTATTCTTCTTACAGAAGGGTTTAAACATTACAACTGAAAAAAAAAATATATATATATTATTTTAAAGTTCTCCAAATATAACGTGAGTTTTAGTACATCCGATCACGTCCGGTTACAACAATTCTTTTACCATTTAATACAACATCGTTTAGAGTGTTGAATCCTTGTTTTAAAGTTTGCGCGTTCTTGCGCATTTATCAGTAATTAATTTTTTTTTTCAGTGGTGGGGCATACGGTAACTGTTCGATATTTGGTTTAACAGCAGAAAAGAATCATGCAACAAGGAAGTTTTTAATCATATGTGTCTGCTTTACGCTTGCAAAATTATTCACATCAGGTTAAAAATACATTGGACACATTTTTATCTAAGCTTAACAAACGCACAATGAATAATAATCAGAACGCAAATCACTAGCTGGACAAAATTTATAACTTCTCTGCATTCCAACGGATTTTTATGAAACTTTATACATGCCTTATAGGTGTCACACATGTTTTGTGTACAAATTCTGACTACGTTTGCACAAGAAAAATCACCCTTTATAGCGGATTAATTTAAACAAAATTAATAACTTCTCTCCTATCTAACAGATTTTTATGAAACTTTAGCCTATATACGGTAGAACTTACAGGAGGAATATTTTATTTTTTGTCTAGAAAGTCTAATTATGTTTCATAATAAAAACTGCCCCTTTATAGTGGTGCATTTAGACAAAATTAATAACTTCTCCCCTATATAATATATGTTTATGAAACTTTGTACAACAATTAGGCCTACAGGTAGCATACAGATGTAATCAGAATTTGTACATAAAAATATATGCTATCTGAAACTCCTGTACAAAGTTTCATAAAAATCTGTTATGTAGGAGAGAAGTTAATTTTGCGTAAATGCACTCCCTGTAAAGGGGTGCTTCCTCTTATGGAACCGTAAATATAGTTTGTACACAAAAAATATATTCTACCTGTAACTTCCGTACATTGTTTCATAAAAATTTGTTATTATTTTAGTCTAAAACTATCCCCTATAAAGGGGTAGTTCCTCGTACATAAATGTAGTCAGAGTTTGTATACAAAAAAATATGTGCTATCTATAAGGTCCGTACAAAGTTTCATAACAATCCATTGGAATGCAGATAAGTTGTTAATTTTGTCTGGCTAGATTTGAGTTATTGCACACTGTACGCTGTATCGCGAGAAATGCAAAAAATCACCTCAAGCTTCGTGACTGTATATTACTATTAGTTATTGAATGCCCTAGTGTTATAAACATTACACTATCTTCTTTTTTCTATGAAAATTCCAACTTTCCTTCCTTATACAGTAAAATACGTTGCTGCAATGAAGGAAGAACGGCGAAACTGTTTTGTAACTTCATTCATTTACTTTCTCCATCTAAGATTTTTTAAAATTTATTTTATTACAACAATCCTAGTGGAACTTACTGTCACGTCATAGTCTTCAAACTCTCAGCTCCATAAGGAAAGTGCTTAACTATAGTTACGCATCGTGAGTTTCTCGTGGAAGGGAACTGTTACACAATCAGTCAAATTTGGAGACAAAGTCAATGGAAGTTGCCCTACAAAATTGAACGTTATTTAATTGAATTGCAGTAGATCAATTCACGCCAGTTCTCTGATTGAGGTTTTATCTGATATGTACATCTATTATCAGGCTGTACATCTCATTTCACGATATGTTCAGAGTAAGAGCAATTTTATTGTTTAAGTCTCACTCGTGTAATGTGTAGCTAATCGCCAATTTATTTATTTATTTATTTATTTATTTATTTATTTATTTGTTTATTTATTTATTAATTTATTATTTTGCTAATAATTGTAACATAAAATATAATATATACAGAAAAACTTTAGCTCGCCCCTGAAAGAGTAGAACTCGTGCTCAGGGGCGGATTCCTGAATTGAAATTAATAATTATACAATACAATTTGTCTTATGTCTACTGTGCAATTATAGTATATAAATTTAAATTTACAATTTTTAAATTTTTATAAAATCCATACATAACTTTTTTAATTTAATACTAGAACTATTAGAATTGACAAGATTACGATATTTAAATATAAATTTGTTATATATTCTTGGGCCTAAATTACTACTATGATTAAATACTGTGTATGCAATGGAGAGGGAAAGAACTGGTTACCCTACCCCATCATCTCCTGACCTAGTTGTCTGGTAAGTGGTGCCTTGTTGGCATCACTTGTGAGGTTCAGACCTCTCTTCAGACAGTTGACTAAACAACACAATTCACATCACAGAGTTTATATCTAGGTAATTGTCATTGTCTCAGTGTAACACGTGCTGTGCGGATCATACTAATTCTATTATTCCTTTAGTTGTGAGATTATATTCATATGTGAATGGGTTATTTATGAAAGGTCCTAAGTCGCTAATTTTGTGAAAATGAGTTTGTAATGTAATACTGCTCTTTGGGTGTAGATACATCGATTTAGATATGAAGAGGACTAAGTTTCACACTCTACAATGCTTAGTAGAATTTATGATACAATTTTTATTTCAGCCTTAATTTCAAAATTTCGGCCAGTAAGCAGTTTCTCTTAAATTGCTAAAAATTTAGTACTCAAGACTTAGGTGCTTTCATAAATAACCCATTCATGTATTAATTTTTTTTAAGTTAATACTGTATACTAGAATGTATTTTCCTGTTTGTGATTATGTATTCAGTCTCTTTTTTATTACATATTTTATATTGTTGTTATTTTAAAGTTAATACTGATTGTGTATATGTATTCAATCTCCCTTTTTTACTTAATTATGTTTACTATTATTTTTACGTTAATAGTTGTATACCGGTATGTATTTTTCAAATTCCAGCAGAATTAATACAAGAGGGTGGAAGGGCATTATCTAGCGAAATTTATAAACTTGTACTTGCAATTTGGGAAAAGGAAATTGTACCAGAACAATGGAAGGCGTCCATAATCGTACCTATTTTTAAGAAGGGGGACAAGACTAACTGTAGTAACTTTCGAGGAATATCACTTTTGTTGACGTCGTACAAAATTTTGTCGAATATCCTTTTGAGAAGATTAACTCCATATGTAGATGAAATTATTGGGGATCATCAGTGTGGTTTTAGGTGTAATAGATCGACTATTGATCAGATTTTTTGTATTCGACAGATATTGGAGAAAAAATGGGAGTATAAGGGCACAGCACATCAGTTATTCATAGATTTCAAAAAGGCGTATGACTCGGTTAAGAGAGAAGTTTTATATAATATTCTTATTGAATTTGGTATTCCCAAGAAACTAGTTCAATTAATTAAAATGTGTCTTAGTGAAACTTACAGCAGAGTCCGTATAGGCCAGTTTCTATCTGATGCTTTTCCAATTCACTGCGGGCTAAAGCAGGGAGATGCACTATCACCTTTACTTTTTAACTTCGCTTTAGAATATGCCATTAGGAAAGTTCAGGATAACAGACAGGGTTTGGAATTGAACGGGTTACATCAGCTTCTTGTCTATGCGGATGACGTGAATAGGTTAAGAGAAAATCCACAAACGATTAGGGAAAACGCGGAAATTCTAGTTGAAGCAAGTAAAGCGATAGGGTTGGAAGTAAATCCCGAAAAGACTAAGTACTTGATTATGTCTCGTGACCAGAATATAGTACGAAATGGAACTATAAAAATTGGAGATTTATCCTTCGAAGAGGTGGAAAAATTCAAATATCTTGGAGCAACAGTAACAAACATAAATGCCACTCGGGAGGAAATTAAACGCAGAATAAATATGGGAAATGCCTGTTATTATTCGGTTGAGGAGCTTTTATCATCTAGTCTTCTGTCAAAAATTCTGAAAGTTAGAATTTATAAAACAGTTATATTACCGATTGTTCTGTATGGTTGTGAAACTCAGACTCTCACTTTGAGAGAGGAACAGAGATTAAGGGTGTTTGAGAATAAGGTTCTTAGGAAAATATTTGGGGCTAAGAGGGATGAAGTTACAGGAGAATGGAGAAAGTTACACAACACAGAGCTACACTCATTTTATTCTTCACCTGACATAATTAGGACCATAAAATCCAGACGTTTGAGATGGGCGGGACATGTAGCACGTATGGGCGAATCCAGAAATGCATATAGAGTGTTAGTTGGGAGGCCGGAGGGCAAAAGACCTTTCGGGAGGCCGAGACATAGATGGGAAGATAATATTAAAATGGATTTGAGAGCGGTAGGGTATGATGGTAGAGACTGGATTAATTTTGCTCAGGATAGAGACCAATGGCGGGCTTATGTGAGGGCGGCAATGAACCTCTGGGTTCCTTAAAAGCCAGTAAGTAAGTAATTAAGTAAGTAAGGTATGTATTTTTCTGTATGTGATTTGATCCTGGTTTAGTGGAAGAGAAGGCCTGATGGCCTTAACTCTGCCAGGGAAAATAAAACTATTATTATTATTTATTTCCTAAAAGATTCTTAATGTTCCAAGAAACAAAGCGAAAACAGTATAGAACTGGTTATTCAATCTACTTTCTCGGTAAAGCGTAAAGGTGTCTCCTTTATACGCAATGAAAATGCTTGGAGAAACATGAAGGTGGAGCTAGAGTAGCCGAGTGAGCCTTGGGGCCATTTTGGAAATTTTGCCAACGAGAAAAATTCCGCAACCACGTGGGATTGAACCCTTTCAGTTCATAGCCAGTTGGTTTTTAGGCTACTCGGCTGTGGTAATCCTACGTATGACCTATTCCATCTCAAATCGACCGAAATATTGAGAAAATTGACCTTACAATCTCTAAATACAAAAAAAAAAACTTTTTTTGTACGTAGAGAACTGCGATACAATGCTTTGTGCAAAGTTTGAAGCATCATAGTGTTTGAATTAAAAATACCGGTATTTCAATTTATCGTATTTTCATAAAATTAGCAACTTTAAACTGTTGTAGCTCCGAAACCCTTTCATCCAATGATCAAAATCATGGTTTATTTTTATGCTGAGAAATTAAAGTTTACATTGACATATAAACAGATTTTCTTACTTTTTATAGAAATGGAGAAATTTAGATTTATTAAACGCCTTTGCCAAGGAAAAAAAAAATGTTTAAATATATGGTTAGATTCCGCATTGAAAGTACAAATAAACACATATTTTTTACTGATGACACGTTGATAAGAAGGTATTGAAAATATCAAATAAAGAAAATAAATAGTACGCGCGTGAACTAACCAACTGTCTGTGAGGCGGGAGCTAGCCGAGGTAAGCAAGGCCAGGAGAAATAAACACGTGATGTGTCGTCTAGAAGTCATGGCTGTGCTAGCTTTATCACAGGTTTTCATAAACACAGGAGTAAAATGACGCCCAACGCTCGCTTATCTTCAGCTCTCAGCCAGTGCGTGTGGTACTGCGCCGTTGAAGTCTGGCGTGTGAAAATAATCTACTTAATATCCTCGAAACTTATTGCCGCACCACTAACCAAACAATGCCGAATCCCTCTTAATAATGCAAGGTTTTTTCTCAATATTTTTTACATTTTTACAAATTGGCAAAAAGCCTAAAAGTAAGTAAAATCAGATTATCTGTCTCTCTGTATATAATAGAAATAAGGATTACTTCTTAACATAACCTACCAAATGTCAGCTTCAAAATGAGCTCTCGTTCAATGTTCTGTAGTAAATGGTTCCAGAGCTCTGAGCGCTGAAAGATGCTTGTTTTTATAAAATACGCTAAATTTGTCGCTCAATAATACGAAAACCGTTTGACTTTCGATAGTAAATTTTTGAAAATGCACTCTCCTCAGCACCTTGTATAAATAGGAAAAAATTAGAGTATAAAAATGCGAGGTTTTTTACTGATCGATTTCATATGGAATAGCCCGGATGCATTAATGAATTTTAAAACATTTGTGGAATAAATGTCCCAAATTATACGCATATGTATCACAAAGTTTGCCACAGTCTTGAACGATCATTTAAAACAGGCATGCAGAACTGGGATAGAGAAGGGTTGAAGCATGGGCAAAGGATTGGTTCCCCTTTCACAGTCCATGGACGTTCAATGACTTCTCCGTGATCCCAAGAAACTGGTGCTCACAAATAAAATGACGAAAGTATTTCCGAACACAATTATTATAACACTAAATTTAGCCAACAAATTCAGTTTAAATGCATTACACATCATATCCCACCTCCCTCAAATCTACCATTTTAATATTATCCTCCCATCTGCACCTTGGCCTCCCCAAAGATCTTTTCCCCTCAGATTTTCCAACTAACACTCTATATGCATTTCTGGATTCACCCATACGTGCTACATGCCCTGACTATTTCAAACGTCTGGATTTAATGTTCCTAATTATGTTAGGTGAAGAATAAAATGCGTGCAGTTCTGCGTTGTGTAACTTTCTCCATTCTCCTGTAACTTCATCCCTCTTAGTAAAATGAATGTGTCCGCCGTTTTAGCTATATGGATAGCGTATTTGCTTCCCAAGCAAGCGGTTCGAGGTTCGATTCCCGGGACGAGCAATGAAATAAATTTATCTTCCGTCCACGGGACTGGGTGTTTGTCCATTGTCCTGTGATGTCTCTGTGATGGTCCTCCATCATACCGATCCTATGACCAGAGAGACTCGGATTTGTGAGATGTCTATATATGATCCAAAGAATATCCCTACCCCTATGGTAAATCGGAGAAAAAGGGAGGTTAAACAGAATAAGGAAAAGAAAAGAAAGACGATAAGTGCAACTGGTTATAGAGTAACATGTTGTGACTTTGTTTACGCCAAATATTTCACACTGAAGTTAATTGTTCACTTAAGGGTTAGGTACATCTTACAGCAGTAAAATATTTAGAAATATTCAACGCTTTTTCTCTCCATTACTATATTTTGTACAATAATGAAAATTGGTATGTGTAAAACACTGTCCTTCTGCTCTATGAAAAAAATATTTTTACGATTTAAAAATATTATTTATATATTTTTTAAATTCATTGTGCACTGTTAAACGTTTCCCTCATAACTCATAAACTTGTTAACTTTTTCATGTTCTCTCTCTTTTATTTTATTGCTGAAACTCATGTTTACAATAGTATGCTCTTTCAACTACATTCCTTAATAAATAATATTTTTTTTTTATTTTGTGTTTGAAGAAAATACTGATATTTGACCATTTTTAAAATGAATTCAATTTTTATCAGACAATTTATCGAAGATAGAGAAGTGATCTTGCATCATATTATAGATATGACTTGCATAAATACACACGACAAATTTCATCACAGAATGTTGGATAGTTTTTGAGTTATGTGGGAAATGCTTCATCACTGCACAGTGAACTGAATTTAAAAAAAGTAAATAATTTTTTTTAATTGTAAAAATATTTACTTTCATATAGCAGAAGGACAGTTTTTTACACATACTAATATTCATTATTGTACAAGATACAGTAATGGAGGAAAAAAATGTTCAATATTTCCAAAATGTTACTGCTGTAAGCTGTACCTAACCGCTTAATGAATTGAAATAATTCCTTTGTGGTATCCCAACAAATCTCCATCATCATCTCATCTCATTCCGAGTGTAGCTTCCTATGGCTTAACCTGGGTAACGACTCTGTCTGTAAATGGGTTTACACAACTGGGTTCATACAGGTGAATGACCAACAGTCAAGTACGCTCCATTAGGTTAGAAAAAATTGAAATAACTTCCTTATACAGTATTGTCTGCTGTTTCTGTTAGGCACACGGCAAGGTGAAGTATTTAACATCCTATAACAGTTTGTTTCTTCATTATGATTAACATAGAAACACTTAAACAAGGAACAGGCGATCAATGTGCACTAGACACTTTAATGTTCAAGTGCACAATACGTAAGCACACTAGTTTCTGCTAATCAACGCTTGCATAAACCCCTGTGGTGGCTGAATGGTCAGATTTTGGGCATGTCGCACGACAGTATCATCACTGGACAAATTTTAACAGTAGGCCTATTATATTTCTCATATTATACAGCATTATTAACCCAATAAATAATAATATTTCTAAAAGATTACTAGATGCCACGCTAAGTGGTAAAAGAAGAGCAGGAAGACCTAAACTACGATGGTTGGATGATGTTCAGGATGATCTAGTTAAAGCAGGAATTAAGAGATGGAGACGGAGAGCCCTAGAGAGGGAAGATTGGGCGGCAATTCTTAAGGAGGTCAAGGCTAAACTAAAAGGGCTGTATGACCACAGATGATGATGATGATGATGATGATGATGATGATGATGATGATGATGATTAACCCAATAATAGCAAGCGGTTTGGTTGTGAGTGGCGGCCGGGCCTGACTTACTTATTTAATTACTTACTTACTTGCTTACTTACTTACTTACTAGCTTTTAAGGAACCCGGAGGTTCATTGCCGCTCTCATATAAGCCCCCCATCGGTCCCTATCCTGAGCAAGTCTCTACCAGTCTCTATCATCATACCCCAACTCCCTCAAATCCATTTTAATATTATCCTCCCATCTACGTCTCGGTCTCCCTAAAGGTATTTTCCCCTTCGGCCTCCCAACTAACACTCTATATGCATTTCTGGATTCGCCCATACGTGCTACATGTCCTGCCCATCTCAAACGTCTGGATTTAATGTTCCTAATTATGTCAGGTGAAGAATAAAATGCGTGCAGTTCTGTCTTTGTAACTTTCTCCATTCTCCTGTAACTTCATCCCTCTTAGCCCCAAATATTTTCCTAAGCACCTTATTCTCAAACACCCTTAACCTATGTTCCTCTCTCAAAGTGAGAGTCCAAGTTTCACAGCCATACAGAAGAACCGGTAATATAACAGTTTTATAAATTCTAACTTTCAGATTTTTTGACAGCAAACTAGATGATAAAAGCTTCACAACCGAATAATAACAGGCATTTCCCATAGGCCCATTTATTCTATGTTTTAATTTCCTCCCGAGTATCATTTATATTTGTTACTGTTGCTCCCAGGTATTTGAATTTTTCCACCTCTTCGAAGGATAAATTTTCAATTTTTATATTTCCATTTCGTACAATATTCCCGTCACGAGACATAATCATATACTTTGTCTTTTCGGGATTTACTTCCAAACCTATCTCTTTACTTGCTTCAAGTAAACTTCCCATATTTTCCCTAATCGTTTGTGGATTTTCTCCTAACATATTCACGTCATCCGCATAGACAAAAAGCTGATGTAACCCGTTCAATTCCAAACCCTCTGTGTTATCCTGGACTTTCCTAATGGCATACTGTAGAACAAAGTTAAAAAGTAAAGGTGATAGTGCATCTCCTTGCTTCAGCCCACAGTGAATTGGAAACGCATCTGACAGAAACTGACCTATATGGACTCTGCTGTACGTTTCACTGAGACTTATTTTAATTAATCGAACTAGTTTCTTGGGAATACCAAATTCAATAATAATATTATATAAAATTTCTCTCTTAAACGAGTCATATGCCTTTTTGAAATCCATGAATAACTGATGCACTCTACCCTTGTACTCCCATTTTTTCTCCATTATCTGTCGAATACAAAATATCTGATCAATAGTTGATCTATTACGCCTAAAACCACACTGATGATCCCCAATAATTTCATCTACATATGGAGTTAAACTTCTCAAAAGAATATTGGACAAAATTTTGTACGACGTCAACAAAAGTGATATTCCTCGAAAGTTACTACAGTTAGTCTTGTCCCCCTTCTTAAAGATAGGTACGATTATGGACTCCTTCCATTGTTCTGGCACAACTCCCCTTTCGCAAACAGCAAGGGCGGTCGGGCCTGCGATTTTTAATTTGAAAAAATCCATTGTGGCATTTGTGGCCAACAAGTTCGCAGTTGAGATTATTCTTGGGATTCTTTCGTCTTCTCACGTTAGGCAACTAGGCCTACATGGATTTTCTATAGCACGCGACACTGACGAAAAAATTGAATGAAAAAATTGTTTAATTTTCTGAGGGAAGATAGTTTTGAATGTTAAGAATTCATATAGGACTTCAGTTGACTTGAAAACATATCAGAATATAGCTAAAAATTGAAAACAATTGATCGGTGTAAGTAACCTAAAAGTGATTATTTAACACATGAAATAAATTGGTAGAACACTTCAAAATGAATGCGAAACGCACATTTTATTCTTCATATTATAGTTGGAATCTCCTTATAGGGGGGCAGAGAAGGCCTGACGGCCTTATCTCTACCAGGTTAAATAAATAAATAAATAAATAAATAAATAAATAAATAAATAAATAAATAAATAAATAAATAAATAAGTAAATAAATAAATAAGTAAATAAATAAATATGTTAATAAATAAATAAATAAATAAATAATAAATAAATAAATAATAAATAAATAAATAATAAATAAATAAATGAGTGAATGAGTGAATTAATGAATGAATGAATGCATAATAAAATAAATATATAAATAAATAAATGAATGAATAAATAAATGAATGAATAAATAAATAAATAAATGAATGAATGAATGAATAAATCAATAAATAAATAAACAAATAAATAAATAAATTAGTAAATGAATGAATGAATAAATAAACAAATAAATAAACAAATAAGTAAATGAATAAATAAATAAATAAATAAACAAAGAAATAAATGAACAAATAAATAAATGAACAAAAAATAAATAAGTAAATAAATAAATAAGTAAATAAATAAGTAAATAAATAAATAATAAATAAATAAGTAAATAAATAAATTTTACTTCATTTATAAATATGCAAGGCATACCAAAAGCCTAAACTAATGTAACCTAAACTGTCACAGATTCGCATCTGCTAGGCATACTAAAAGCCTAAACTAACCTAGTCTATATGGTGAAGAATCAACAGAACGGAGAAAAATTATCTCCGACACCGGGAATCGAACCCAGGTTTCAGCTTTACGTGCTGGCGCTTTATCCACTAAGCCACACCGGATTCAAGTTCCGATGCCGGATTGAATCCCTCTCATTTTTAAGTTATACCTACCGTGTTCCATTTTTTGACCTACCCTCGTGTACCATGTTATAGTATTATGTAACAGTAGACGCAATGTCCAACCACAAGTACAGAGGTGCACTCATTACAAGCGACTAAGTGGCCGGGGTTCGACGGAACATGGCGCCGTCTTGAATCACTAAGTGATTATTTACGCTTTATCATATTACTACGATGTACCGAAGTACATATGGAGTTTCAGTGCAGTCGGACCTTACTGTTTTCAATTACATTGTATTTACGAATGCATTTTTTCCCTTGTCTATTTGTGACGAAGCCTATCACTGTATGTCTAATGGCTCAATAAATTGAATTGAATAGTATATATTGAATATTGAATGTAATTTAACAGTAGAGCCATTATTCGAATTTTTGTGGCAATGTGGAATGGGTGTTTGTCCGTTGTTTTGTGGTTGTCCTGTGATGTCTATGCGGTGGTCCTGTGCATTCTAATCCCATGATCAGGGAGGTTCGTACTTGAGATATGTCTAGTGAGTGATTCAATGATTCTTCCTCGTCTTCCCTTACCGCAGTGGTGTGTAAGATGGAAAGAGAGGGGAGATTAAACCAACTAAGAAATAAACAAAGATTTATAATCTATTTAGTAAATTCTATTTATTGGAAAAATACATCGGACAAGAGAAAAGCTGAAGAAACGAGAATTTTAAGATCTGTGACAGCATATACTATACTAGATCAGAAAAGAAGTACAAATATACGAATGAAATAGGGTACTTTTAACTTCAATGACAAAATAGCTAATCAAAAACAAAACTGGAAAAGCCATGCTTTAAGAATGGGCGAAGACAGGCTCCCAAAGAAGATTTTTAATTACAAGCCTAAATTAGAAAGTTGCTTTGGAAGGTCTCATAAAAGATGGGAAGACACTTTTACTGAGGAAGTAAGAGCCTATCAGGCCTGAATCTTGAAGATGATTATGATGATATTTATTGTACGAAAAATAATCTTAAACACTACGATTTTAATTCTTAATTCACATGATATCTGAACATTAAAGTACATGAAAAATTGAAATTGCTAGCAGTGTGATGTTTCAGATTTGTTTTGAAAATATGATGGGATACAAATACCAGTAGAGACGGATTTATAGGGAATTACTGAAATAAACTAGTTTTCGTAACAGCTGCAGATAGGGGAGAGTTGGGTAGCATCGGACATCGGGTAATATCGGACAGTGAGTTTCTTTCATCTACCATCAGATGATAATACCTGAATGACATGGTTACGTTTCTGTGATGTCGCATACAGAAACGTAACCATGTCTTTTTATTTTTATTTTCGTTAATAGGTTATTTTACGACGCTTTATCTACATCTGTAACCATGTCATTCAGGTACTACGATCTGGTGGTAGATGAAAGAAACGCACTGTCCGATATTACCCGATGTCCGATATTACTCAACTCTCCCCTAAACCATACTGTCAACACATATGAAATGAAATAGATAACCGAAATAATTTGTAGTTTAAGGAAAAATGATTTGTAATAGCATAGTAAGTTGAAAAAAAAATTATAGAAATTTGTTAAGAATAAATGTGAACGTCTAGAACGAAACTAATAACAAATATTTATCGTCCATTGATTCATTGGGATTTGGGCTCAAATCATCAAAGGAGCATTATCAAATATTTTGGTCATGGACTAATGTGTGTAATGTGCTGTGATTTGATTAATCTCTCGGGTTGAAAGCGAAGGAGGCCAAATGATAGTGAAACAATTTTTCATAGCATTAAGAACAGCTGTCAAAATCTCTTAATGCTTTCTAACAGTTTTCAAATACGACTTTCAGTTCAGCTCTCGTCTATTCAACAGTTAGCTAACGTTTGGGATCATCATTCCTAACTGAATAATAATACACATCTAATAGTAAACAAATTAACTAACTAACCTTCAAAATAATTAGAGCTGCATTGATATGCTTTCTTTCGAAGGCCAGGGGCATTTCTACTCTATGTAAGGAATAGCTGAATTAATAATTATGATTTGATGACAATAAACGATTTGAATATAAAGAGCCACACATTTACACATGCTCAAATGAATCCAAGATACCTGTCACTGCATTTTCACTAATGAGCTTCGATCTACTTCAAGTTCAACAAATCATTCTCATGTCTTCTCAGTTGTATATAATATTTCAAAACTGGTTTCCGAAAAGTCACTCGCCCGTGTACTTACGCACGACTTTCTTATGCTTGAATTAATTTCGATCAAATATGAATCATCCTCAGTAGTTTGGCGGTTGCTAATCCAGCCGTTGCATCCGAGATTTGTGGGTTCCATTCCGGCAGGGGCTGATAGACTTTAAAGGGCGAAAAATTATGAGTGTTGTTTCCTCCGGAAGGATGTAAGGTTTAGAGGCCATTGTCATAGTTTTACGGCACGTAAAAGAGACTTGTACCAGATAGAGGGCTCCAAGCAAAATTCGTTTGCCATTTCTTGCCCAAGTCGAATTTCAAAATTAAATAATCTTCGGAGTTTAAATAGAGATTAAATAATAATGATATAATAGATTTATTTAGGGCCAAATTAAAGAAGTACATAATTTCTCACGCCTTCCATTCTCTAGATGAATTTATGATATATAACAACGCTGCATGAATATTTCTGTCTTGTGTTAAATATTGATACTAAACCTTTATATTGCAATAGTAGAATATATTGTAGAACTCTTCTGTATATATTTCAACTAGACTATGACTATACCTAAGTCTTTATAGTACTATTAAGATTTTTTTAGATGTTCCACATTCTCCATGTATGGTGGGTCCCTATCACCACGGCATGGCGCGTCCTCAGGTTGCGGATAGAGGAGACGGCCTCCAGATATGGAGGGTAGCTGCGAATATATTGAATAAGCAGTCGTGGACAGCCGATAAGGGGTGGTCCTCCAGCTTGGGGGTTGGGCGAAGGGCTAACAACCCATCACCGTAAAAAACAGCTTGTTACGAATTCCTACAGTAAGCCTCGGAATAGGACTGATTCTCTGGCACGACCACAGCAAAGGAATAAGGTTTTGAGATTTGGCACTTGGAACGTAACTAGTCTTTATAGAACAGGAGGGGTAACATTAGTAGCAAAAGAACTAGCTAGATATAGAATAGACTTTGTGGGAGTACAAGAGGTTAGGTTAGATGGGAATGACATATCACAAATAGGAGATTACTTGTTGTATTATGGGGAAGGAAACAATAATCACCAATTAGGAACAGGATTCTTTGTACATAAAAGAATAAAATCAGCAGTAAAAAAGGTCGAATTTATCAGTGACAGGTTATTATATTTAGTACTTAAGGGTAGATGGTGCGACATCATAGTTATAAATGCTCACGCCCCTACAGAAGAGAAAGACGACTATATAAAGGATAGCTTCTATGAGGAATTGGAACATACTTTTGGGCCGAGACGTAGATGGGAGGATAATATTAAAATGGATTTGAGGGAGGTGGGGTATGATGATAGAGACTGGCTTAATCTTGCACAGGATAGGGACCGATGGCGGGCTTATGTGAGGGCGGCAATGAACCTTCGGGTTCCTTAAAAGCCATTTGTAAGTAAGTAAGTAAGTTCCACATTCTAGCTGTGAAGCGATGTAAGAATACCACGGAATGTAAATAAATACAACACAAAACAAATGGCTATTAGATCCAAACTTACTATCTTTAAATATTTGTAAAACCCGGTAAGTATTCGTCTCTCATGGCGATAGTACGGCGAATTAAAATTTAGGTCATTAAAGCTCCTCAAAATACACCTAGCGACTGCATTTGTCAATCGTGGCGCTACTGCGGCGAATTAAAATTTAGGCCGTTAACACAGTCTAATATATACAGTCGCGCAACTTCAACACTTTTTTTGCCAACATTCACGACACTAACGCTCAAGCGGCAGGCAAGGCACTGGTCATAGGGTTGATACAGCCAGCACGTGCTTTAAAGGTATGCGAGATGTTATAATAACGTTTTAATCATGCATCGGAATAAAGGCAATGTGTGCAATGACGAAAATTGCAGTAACAACAAGTTTAAATCTACGAATTTGTCGTTCTTCAGATTCCCTAAAGACCAAGAGAAAATCATAACTCAGTCATAACCTATAATCCACGCTGTAGATAGCCTACGAATTGTGTTCTATAAAACATTTATTAGTTATCAGTTACCTATTTGTATGTCAGGAAGAAGAGTTTAAATAAAAACAAAGTAAATACCTGTTACAGTATATTATTGTTTTGCAGAGATCATGTGTAAATGTGTAACCATTCCGATTTTGGATAATATATCTACAGTTTTTAATGCAAGTAATTCCATAATGTTTGTATTCGTGTTTTTTTCTTTATATTTTTCAAAAGTTGAATGTTATATTGCATTCAAGTAGGGATTATGGTGTTAATTTTTCAAGAATTCATGGCGTATTATAATCCTTTTGCAAAATATTCACTTCTTGAATAAATCCAGACTGTGTCGATAAATTTCTCATGTGTTGGTGTAGATTCATGTGGCAGACGTATTAGGTTCTCAAGAAATAAAAAGAGCCTTTTTTAATTTAATATAAAAAGCAATCTTTTCTGTAATAATTTGCATGACTGTTATTGGTGTTGATTTTACATTACCAGTGATTATTTGAGCCGTTCAGAGCAGAAGCGATATAAGTCAAAATTAGGTAATGAGGTTTAAAGTAAAAATTCTGTAAAATACAGCGCAAAGTAGCAATTAATATATCCTTCGTGCTATTCACTGACTACTAATAGTTTAAATAAATTCAATATTAACTGCTATTTTGCGCTGTATTTTACAGAATGTTTACTTTAACCCTCATTACCCATTTTTGACTTACACCACTTCTGCTGTGAAAATAAAATTATGCCTACATTTTCTGAGTTAATTGAAGTCACAATTTTTTCAACAAAGTTGTGTATTCATTTGTTCTCACCTACGTCATAATAACAGTAAGTGCATGTAAATTACGTATTATATAGGTAGGGTAAGTTAAAATTAAGCTTATGTGTGAAAACTGAAAATGTAATGTAAAATGCGGTAAACTTTCCATAAAAATTTAAACCATAATATCAGCACTATTAGCGACTCAAAATAATAATAAAAAAATGGAAAAATAATGAACTTCATAAATCAATGTCTGTCAAATTAAGGTTTAAATCTTCCCCTTTTTTATTTTTAAGTTTACCTGAGCGGCCGAGTTTACCCCAATTTGCGGTATGGAAAATAGTTAATTTCTCAGGAAATAGGGAGAGGAGTTCACCACGCGATGTACCCTACGAGATATGCCCTACAATTTTGACTCTTCTTACAGTAAATATAGAGTTCCAATGGTTCATAAATACATTTAGGAATGAATTGAATTAACCGTCCACGTACAAACAATTATATTATTTCAAACCATGATATGTGATCAGGGCCATGATTCAGTTGTAAGGAGCAGATAGAATTAGGTTTATTCCCAGCTTCTGAAACTTGTAGATTAACTGCATGCGAAATTCTTCTAAGATTCTAAAGTAAAATTAATAAGAACCATATATACTTACTGTATAGCATAAAATATAAAATAAATTACGCAAAACTCGTTTTCTGATGTGTTATCATATATCGTGTGCACACTTTTAACTTGCCTGCCGCTAGAGGGCTACTGTCGCGCCAGCTGTCAAATGTTGGCATATTTTATACGTATGAATTGCGCGACTGTATGTATTAGACTGTGGTTAACACTCCTCAAAACACTCCTAGCGGCTGTCTTCGTCCCTCGCGGCGCTTGTGCGGTAATTAAGATTTAGGTCGTTAATGCTTCTCAAAATAGACCTAGCGGTTGTATTCGCGTTTCATGGCTATAATGCAGAGAATTAAAATTTAGGACATTAACGTTCCTCAAAATACACCTAGCGGCTATATTCGCCTCTCGTGGCGCTAGAGTGGAGAATTAAAATTTAGGACACTAACGTTTCATAAAACACACCTAGTGGCTGTATTCGCCTCTCGTGGCGCTAGTGTGGAGAATTAAAATTTAGGACACTAACGTTTCATAAAACACACCTAGTGGCTGTATTCGCCTCTCGTGGCGCTAGTGCGGCGAATTAAAACTTAGGACAATAACGCTTCTTAAAATAACGGCTGTATTCGCCTGTCGTGGCGCTAGTGCGGCGAATTAAAATTTAGGACATTAAAGCTTCTTAAAACACACCTAGCGGCTGTATACGCCTCTCGTGGCGCTAGTGCGGCGAATTAAAATTAATGCTATTAATGCTCCTTAAAACACACCTAGCAACTGTATTCGTCCCTCGTGGCACTAGTGCGACAAATTAAAATTAATGCCATTAATGCTCCTTAAAACACAGATAGAAGTTGTATTCGTCCCTCGTGGCGCTAGTGCGGCGAATTAAAATTAATGCCATTAATGCTCCTTAATACACACCTAGCGGCTGTATTCGCATCTCCTGGCGCTAGTGCGGCGAATTAAAATTGTCATTAATGCTCCTTAAACACACCTAGCAGCTATATTCGTCCCTCATGGCTCTACTGTTGCAAATTAAAATTCAGCCCGCTAACACTCCTCAAAAGAAAGAAGTTAATAATAAATAAAAATAAATAGGTAAATAAATGAATGAGTTTATAAATATATTAGGCCTAATGAGTTAGTTGTTTCGATTAAATCGATACCTCTAAGAACAATCGCTGTGTCCAAGATTTGAAGCAGGCAACTCCGATCGTCTTTAGGTTAGTGCCCTCAACACCTATCATTACGAAAGAAAATAACGTCACGCTGGCAGACAAATTTCATCCAGAAATCATGGTAAATTAAGAGAAACAAGTTCTTGTCCAGTAATGTGATGTTGGAACTATAGTATAATAATAATAATAATAATAATAATAATAATAATAATAATTTTTATTTTTTATTTTATTGGGTTATTTTACAACGCTGTATCAACATCTCAGGTTATTTAGCGTCTGAATGAGATGAAGGTGATAATGCCGGTGAAATGAGTCCGGGGTCCAGCACCGAAAGTTACCCAGCATTTGCTCGTATTGGGTTGAGGGAAAACCCCGGAAAAAACCTCAACCAAGTAACTTGCCCCGACCGGGATTCGAACCTGGGCCACCTGGTTTCGAGGCCAGACGTGCTGACCGTTACTCCACAGGTGTGGACATAATAATAATAATAATAATAATAATAATAATAATAATAATAATAATAATATGAAATAGAACTATTTATTATAAAAAGACGAACACATTGTTGCGAATTTGTGCCTGATTCACAGAACACATAGATAACACGTATTTTAAAGCAATGTATTTTTCTGCTGTGGGTAGGCTACTCATTACATGAAGTGAAGTTGTAGGAAGTGGTTAATGTCACTTTCTCCTTAATTCACGTTAATTTAGTATTTGTAATCAACCAGTGAATAATTATTGTAGCTCTCTTCGCAAAATGCGAAAAAAAAAACTGCAGAATCTAAGTATCCTTTTACTTCCTGTTTCGTTTCTATACTATGATAAGTCCATATGAACGGTAGTCTGAACACATTTCAGTTTAAAAACCGGTTACTCCACCCCCATAATAAACTGATCGATACACACAAAACAAGAAATCACGGAGCGAAATCCAGTAACAGCCGCACATCGGCCGTTAATCTCTCCACAAGGTTGCTATTGATCCTTTTTCTTTCACAACTCGTTTGAAACTGTTAATGCGAGGAATAAAACAAGGCAAACTAGCTTTTTTTTACTAATAATTCTACACTACAAGCAGGATTCTCCATTTCTTGTTTGCTTTTTGTCTTCAGATTATTAAATACTCTGTCAGATATGTTCAGCGCGGTCACTTCTAGTCTTTAAACGAGGTGCAACAGCAAGCTTACCATACGTCCCGTAAAAAAAATGGGACAGTTCCCTTTTTTTTTGGTCTAGGTATCCGGCATCCCCGTAATTTTCGTCGGGACGAGCAATAGTCTCGTATTTTGATCAAACTTTATTTCATAATATAAAAATCAATCATTTCTCTACTTCATAAATTAATGTTGAAATTATAATTTTGATTTGTATAAATGTTTGCAAATGTTTGATTTGCATCTTTGACGCAATGCATGAGGTGACTCAAGAGGTGGAACTTAAACTGAGAGGATTCAATCCGACATTGGAATGGGAATCCGGTGTGGCTTAATGAATAGAGCATCAGCACAAAGAGCTGAAAACTCGGGTTGAAATCCTGGTGCCGGAGAGAATTTTTCTCCGTTCCACTCATCTTTTATCATATGATGACGCAGAATTTCTGCACAGAAATATCATATGTACTTCGGTATATCGTAATAATATTTGATTTTGAAGTTTCAATGCTAATGTAAAATCTATGGAATACAATAAATGAAAAGTAAACAAACTAACATGAAAAAAAAAAATACGTGCAAAGTACTGTGAAGTGACGTAAATAAATTGGCATGAATAAACATTTTTTTTAAACTAATGGCGGGAACTTGACTGTTGGTCATTCACCTGCATGAAGCCAGTTGTTAAACCAATTTACCGACAAAATCACTGCCCATGGTACGTCATAGGAGGCTGGTCTACTCTACACCCGTGATGAGATGAGGTGATGAAAGAGATTTGCTGGAATGCCACAGGGGAACCGGAGATCCTGCAAAAACCTCTGTGTGACCTGGACTACGGGCTTGCCCAACACAAGTTATAAATCCGGGATATACCAGGGATCGAAGCCGGGTCCGCAGGACTATAAGTCCAGCGCTCTAGCCACACCGTGGCGGTTACATGAATAAACATTCTTCAAAGGTTATATGTAGTGTTCTTTCTTTTGTTAACTGCCTTGTTTCAATCAATCTAACTTATTACATTTTTCAGTAACTTCTAACTTCAATTTCCTTACACAAAACGTCAATAGTCAAAATTTCCGTATTTTCATGAGACATTTATGGAAGACTTATGCAACAGTGACGTGGAATATCTTTTCAGCGTGTGCCTGTATGCGATTCTGAGATTATACGTCACTGTTGCACCTCTTTTAAAGGCTAGAAGTGCCAGCGCTGAAGATGCCTGCCCTATGTTCCTTAAAGAGCAAACATACTGTCACACTGCAAATAAGTGAGATACCGGAAACTTCGTATTACTGAGTAGTAGTAGTAGTAGTAGTAGTAGTAGTAGTAGTAGTAGTAGTAGTAGTAGTAGTAGTAGTAGTAGTAGTAGTAATAGTAGTAGTAATAATAATAATAATAATAATAATAATAATAATTCGTCTGCTTATAATCAATAAAATCTGTAGGTACTCAGACTTTTGTATACCGTACTGCGTGCTAAAATTATTAACGTCTCCAAATTTTCAGAACTGCATACAATGTTAATAAGGAAGATACTATTGAAGTGCTTTGTATGGAGTGTGGCACTATATGGGGCAGAAACATGAACATTACGACCAGAGGTCTGCATCGGACGTTTTCGCTCGAGCGCCAAGTAGTTCATAGCATAATCCGATAGGTAGCGCACATGCATGATGGGTAAAATTGTCGCGAGCGATAAATCCACGAACGGTATAAGCCGAGCATTAGACATTCGTTCTTGTTACAGTGATGAACTGTGTAGTAACATCATAGATGTTTATCATTTCAAAACTTTGCAGTGTTTAACTAACCTCTCCATAGTACAACTACAAAACTTGCTTTATAATATTTTGTAAAACGTTTCTACATTGTCGCAGTATATAGGCGGAACACTACGTATGGACCTATCATATTATATATGTGGTAAATCAAATATTGAATAATTATTAATTAGGAATAATAACTGTATATCGAAGTTTTTCATACTATTTTCTTTATAACTTCATGTTACTGTTTTGGTACGTTCCATTAGACGGTTGGCATAAACGCAGAAAATAAAGTCTTATTTTTAACGTGTGAGCAAAACATGTGTATCTGTCGCCTTCCATACAAGATAAGACATGTCGGTGAGATTACCTTGTACTGTGCTTCTATTTATTACGAGCGTATCACGACCGATCTTATCTCACTATTCGACCGAGTTCAAGCGAGCGATTTAACTCCAATGCAGCACTCTGATTACGACGAAATAAAGAGAAGCGAATAGAAGCATTTGAAATGTGGATATGGAGAAGAATGGAACATGTGTAGTGGACAGACAGAATAAGAAATTAAGCTGTGTTGGAAAGAGTGGGTGAAGAAAGTATGATGCTGAAACTGATCAGGAAGACGAAAAGGAATTGCTTGGGTCACTGGCAGAGAAGAATCTGCCTACTGAAGGATGCACTAGAAGAAATGGTGAACGGGACAAGAGTTCGGGACAGAAGTAGAAATGACTCTAACTAAATGACTGAATGCCGCTCTACTGAGCAAAACACGACTTGAGCTTCAGTCAGCCACTACCTCGTCTTCCGAGTGGACAAATGCAGCACTTAAAATATCTTGCGATATATCAGCACTTCGTTCTGTTCCTGGGAGGAGATAGCAAACAATTCTTTGTTGCTAGCCTGCCAGTAAAGACATTGAGACACATGGCCACATACCGGGGTATGTAAGTAAATAAATAAAATAACCGTATTCGGTACTTTAAGAAAAAACAATATAAAGATTAAATGGAATTTTCAGAAATCATTTAATAAATTAATATAAAGGTCCAAAAAGTTGCATTTTGATGTACAGTAAAACTCCACAAGTCCACACCTGTGGAGTAACGGTTAGCGCGTCTGGCCGTGAAACCAAATGGCCCGGGTTCGATTCCCGGTCGGGGCAAGTTACCTAGTTGAGGTTTTTTCCGGGATTTTCCCTCAACTCAATATGAGCAAATGCTGGGTAACTTTCGGTGTTGGACCCCGGACTCATTTCACCGGAATTATCACCTTCACCTCATTCAGACGCTAAATAACCTAGATGTTGATAAAGCGTCGTAAAATAACCTAAAAAACTCCACAAATAGACGCTTCCTCTCGTATACCTCACGATACAAGGTAAGTAACGCACCCTGTCCCGTGCTGCACAGGGCTAACCAGTTGAACCAGTGCAGTAGTGTGCAGATACTCGTACACGTTGGCAGCAAGGCAGGGAACAAAAAATGTGCACTTATGTTGAAGCAGGTTACAAATATTGGAACGGTTTAAAAGGTGAATCAATCAAAGCCATAGCTCAAGAATTTGACATTTCGATCAGAACAGTGCATGGGATAAAACAAAGTTCATCTAAATACGAGGCATTCTGTAGTGATTATAAGAAGCGTCATTATTTTGTGTAATTTCCTAAATTTTATCAATAAGGGTGATTTCTGTTCTCTCTTGAAGGTTATACACCATTATAATTTAATACACAAACACAACTATTATATGAAATGCTCAATAAGCTTCTGTAGCTTTTATTCTCTTTAGCTCTAATCAACAATAACAACAATCCAGGTTGCCAGGCGACAATAGAAAATATGCAAAAACGAATGAGGTGCATAAACAATTGAATGCTCTTTCATATTTAAGTATAAAAATATAGGGGTGCCATTTGAAATTTCAAAATGGGGGTGGCTGTGGGTGGGAGGTGAAATCTAAAATGCAATTAAGTCTGGTTTAAAACTTCCCCTTTGATATCTAAATTGACGTGTTTTTTTTTTGTTTAAATTGGATTCAATTTAAATAACTAATAATTTAGAGTGGGAAGTTTTGAAATGAAAGCCCTGTATGTAGATACATTTAGAGAGTTTTTCCTCCACAAGTTTCAAATGTATCACGTATATATTATACTTAATCACGAATTTGTTTTGTTATATATTTCGCATATACTACAATACCGGTATATTATTTAAAAATATGTACGTTAATTATTTATGTTTCGGTCCGCACGCCATAAAAACATTGTACAGCCCTTATGTTTACCAATGTCCGCAGTACTCCGTAGAAAGACAGCGTTCGTACCTCGTCTCGCACACGGACCATTGCTGTGTCTATTTATGGAGTTCCACTGTATCATAGATCCTGTCCATTACTTCGTAATGTTACTATGGGCTCTCAACTTCATTTCTATTCAAACAGTTGCAGTTGTTTCTACATCTGTGACATAGCTAACATTGACTGAAAAATTATGACTGTGTGATGCCAAAGGAAACGGGAGTACTTAGAAAAGAGTAGGCTACCTTCGCACTACAGTTCAGAAAAAAAAAAAGACTTTAGACTCCGTAGGATTTAAAAACCTTGTCTTCAAGGTAGAAAGTTGAAGCAACTGTTATTTTGTTAAATCTGTGAACTTAAACGGCAATGTGATGCATATTTTTTGCATGTAGGTTTACAGACTTTGGGAACTGGTTTCGCAGTCGAAATAATTGCTTGTCTGAAAGGGAATTGTGTATGTGAGTCAGTAGTGGAACCTGTTTGATACCGTTTTTTGGCCCATTACAGATTTTTCCTGGTTCATTGGACTCATGCATAAATACAAAACTCGACAATAAATAGCAACAATCCAGGTGACATATTAAAAATTCATTGAGGTAGTAGTTTTAATGTTATTTTAGATGGACGCACTTGTAAACATTCCTTATAAATATAAGAGTATATTGTTGATATTAACGGGCCTAGATCTGATTGGTAAAAACCAACCTATGCCCTCGTAATTTTGAAAGATGGGGAATTCCACTTCTGAGGTATGGCATCTTTAAAAAGACATTCGTTACTCCGTGACAAGATGATAAGCAAGAATGAAACCTAAGGGCGTATTCATAGACATTTTTAGCGCGAGTTTCCGGTGGATGATCATCGTTTTTCGTATTCATAAACCAGTGTTAGCGATAGGATATGATTTGAATGCCGTACAAGTAACCAGTCGATAGCCGGAGCAAGCTTAGTACGCTCGTAGCGCGTGCTGCGAAATGTCTATGAATAGCACCCTATGAGTTTAATTCTTACGTGAAGAAATGAGGCGCCTAATAGCAAAACCCGCGAAGTCCAAAAACTACATTGTCGGGAAAACAAAGAAAACATTTTCTATATGAACAAACGTAGTACTTAGATTTTTTTTTATTTTATTGGGTTATTTTACGACGCTTTATCAACATCTAGGTTATTTAGCGTCTGAATAAAATGAAGGCGATAATGCCGGTGAAATGAGTCCGGGGTCCAACACCGAAAGTTACCCAGCATTTGCTCGTATTGGGTTGAGGGAAAACCCCGGAAAAAACCTCAACCAGGTAACTTGCCCCGACCGGGAATCGAACCCGGGCCACCTGGTTTCGCGGCCAGACGTGCTAACCGTTACTCCATAGGTGTGGACTAGTACTTAGAATATAAGCAATGCTTATTATATAATTTATTTCCAATAAATAGTCTGCCCAGGCATCCCGGGTTGCCAAAAACACAGAATAACACACATCTATAGGCCTACTAATAATAAATCTGTAGCCGAAATTTTTCTGGTAATTTTTGATTTTCCAAAAATAATTGATCCTAACATATATAATAAAACGCCCTGAAACCGAAAATCGCTTTTTTGAAATTTTTGTTTGTATGTCTGTCTGTCTGTCTGTCTGTCTGTCTGTCTGTCTGGATGTTTGTTACCTTTTCACGCGATAATGGCTGAACCGATTTATATGAAAATTTGAATATAAATTAAGTTCGTTGTAACTTAGAATTTAGGCTATATGGCATTCAGAATATTTTATTTAAAAGGGGGTTATAAGGGGGTTTGAATTAAATCGAAATATCTCCCTTATTATTAATTTTCATGAAAAATATTACATAACAAAAGTTTCTTTAAAAATAATTTCCGATAAGTTTTATTCTATTCAAAATTTTGATAGGACTCATATTTAATTAGATAAATGAGTTTCAAAATTACAATAACAACGCCATCTAAGGCGGTGTAATGAAATAAAAAACAAATGACTTCGTCTATAAGAGGCCTTGGACAACAACAATTGAAAGCTATGAAACATAGCCTACAGAGAATGTTTCTGTGTTTTTATGAAGTAATATCGGAAGCTAAATTAGCCGATTTGTATAATTAATTATTAATTCACCATTGGAAAGTGTAGTTTCTCTAGATGGACATAATGCTATAATGTTATTACAGTAACTTCTGAGTGAATCGAGGACAGGTAAGATTAAAATAGATTCTTATGCACAGAAAACTTGATAGGCTATTCTGTACATTCGTTTCCTGTATTTCCTAAAATAATTTGCATGACAAAATGAGTGGTCTCTGGATCAAAATGACCGCATTTTAATTTTTAATACAATTTAAATTAAGCAACATAATAAACGATTTATCCTTCTATCGAACACGAATGTTCCTGGATAAAATATCCAATTTTAATTATGTAATTACTTTATATTTATTTCTAATGGGTGCAGCGGAGTGCACGGGTACGGCTAATATAAGAATAATAATGATTACAGTAAAATAGATGAGTCAAATTGTAATGTGAACTATAAGCTTAAATTTAAGAAATAATAAATTTGTACATATATTGTAACAATCACACACTAACGGATAGAAAAGGGAGGGGGGGGGGAATTATGATTTTTCAGAGTTGCCACAGGCCCTTTAAAGATAGAAGTAATTATTTTTGGAATGATGTCATGGATTCCAAATGTTTTGATAGTGTTTACAGTTGATCGTGGGATGGTGCCCTCGCTCCGATCATTAAACCATGTACTTCCCAGGTGCCTTCCATCTTATATTTTTCTCGAAAATACGGAATAGTAGGCTCATAAATTCGTTGTTTCTCTTTGTTGACCTCAGATGGTTGGGTCTGACTCATCTCAAGTCTTTACTATTAGTTTTGTCTAGAGCCACGATGTCCGCTCTTCTAATTCCGCCGCCTTCAGACGCAACGCAGTGCACCTCTTCATGGACCTCGAAGGAACTTTTTCTAAGGGCTTGTGCTATTAGTTTTCGGATGTTATGATGGCGTGAATTTCTCAGGAGTTCTCCATGCTGACAGGATCCTAGGACGTGTGCGTTAATTCCAGACTTGCCTCTTCATGAAAATAATATACATTTTTTTAAGATTTAATTTTGACTTAACTGTTTTTGAAACTTAAAAGTGGAATTAGAGGTTTTTGGAAGTACGCAAGTATTTCCGAACATGAATATGTGGAAAAGAGGAAGATATTTCAATTTAACCATAGTAAACTATTTTAACAAATAGCAACGAGACAGAATGTAGGTATGTGCTACGTTATAATATAAAAAATATTAACTTTATTTTATAAAGAATCACATCTAAGTGCAGTATCAATTTAGAATAGCTACAGGTACAAAAGCCAAACTTTTTTGGGGTTAGTACAGTTTTATACATCATCATCACATTTCTCTACTTCGAGATGAATAATTTATCTTATTCTTCATCTTCAATGACATTACTTCAATTTATGATCTCCACAAAAAAAACTTCAGTATAGATAGCTTTCAACACGGAAATTCTACTTGAAGCAAGTAAAGGGATAGGGCTTGAAGTAAATCCCGAAAAGATTATGTCTCGTGATCAGAATATTGTACGAAATGGAACTATAAAAGTTGGAGATTTATCCTTCGAAGAGGTGGAAAAATTCAAATATCTTGGAGCAACAGTAACAAATATAAATGACACTCGGGAGGAAATTAAACGGAGAATAAATATGGGAAATGCCTGTTATTATTCGGTTGAGAAACTTTTGTCATCTAGTCTGCTGTCAAAAAATCAAAAAGTTAGAATTTATAAAACAGTTATATTACCGGTTGTTCTGTATGGCTGTGAAACTTGGACTCTCACTTTGAGAGAGGAACAGAGATTGAGGGTTTTTGAGAATAAGGTTCTTAGGAAAATATTTGGAGCTAAGAGGGATGAAGTTGCAGGAGAATGGAGAAAGTTACACAACGCAGAGCTGCACGCATTGTATCCTTCACCTGACATAATTAGGAACATTAAATCCAGACGTATGAGATGGGCAGGGCATGTAGCACGTATGGGCGAATCCAGAAATGCACATAGAGTGTTAGTTGGGAGGCCAGAGGGGAAAAGACCTTCAGGGAGGCCGAGACGTAGATGGGAAGATAGTATTAAAATGGATTTGAGGGAGGTGGGATATGATGGTAGAAACTGGATTAATCTTGCTCAGGATAGGAACCAATGGCGGGCTTATGTGAGGGCGGTAATGAACCTCCGGGTTCCTTAAAAGCCAGTAATTTAATTAAGCATAGATAGCTTTCGCCAATCAGTCCCGAAGTGCTTCTCTAAACGTTTGGCCATATCTCTTATTTTAGATGCTTCGAATATCATGATCAGTCATCGAAATTCTTCTTTTCTTTCTTCTTACTACCTCTGGAGAACTTAACGAGCAGTAGTTACAAAATTAGAATAACTGTAATTATTTTATAATTATTAAAATAATATAGTATACGGTAACTACAATAATATATTATTTAATTTTAATTAGCCCAAATTGTATCATGCATTGGCATTTGATATTATTTTAAATAAGAACACAGTATTTTCATTAGGTAACATAAACAGCTACACATACATTTCTTTACGTTTCATTTCACATTTTCATATCTCATTTGCTGTTTTCACTCGAGCTCTTCTTTATGAACACTTTTTTAAACTTCTTGTTCATTATATTCATGATTGCAATCACTATTCTTAAGAAGAAATATCAAAAATATTATGAATGTTTGAACAACAGTTACTTAAACGTGAAAATGAGTCCACAGCGAACTGCAGTTTAGAGAAATGCTGGGTAATGTAATCCTGCACTCAGTGGCTGAAATGGACTTAGCGGTTTTTGAAACTAACAATGGTGAAAATGCAGTTGGATCTAGCAGATATTGTAAAAACCCAGATTATTGTTCAGCATTTTTAAAGGGATCTAGCAGAAATTTAAGAAAAATCATGTCGGCATTAAATTTGCCATGCAAAGTTACACAGAAAAGCAATTATTTCACCTCACTTTTCTATTCGATGGACTTGGCGGGTTTTGATTCTAGGCGCCTCAAATATGACCAGAGCATTTTGCCTGGGATCCTGTCATTGAAGAGCAGGCTATCTCCATTTCCCTTGCTATACCATTATAAAAGATGTTTATAAATTTTGAAAATGATCATGATCACACTCGGCTGGATTTCAATTTGAGAACTCAAATCCAATACAAGCTTGATATCCACTACATCACCGAAGACGAAGGTAAGAAGACGTCAATTAATACACAGATGGATCTATAATTCATATATAGTGGGACAAGAAATGTTTAGCATTTTAAATAGTTTAAAATCATTAATAGATTACACAGAAATGAAAATCATATGGGGACAGAAAGAATATAAAAATGTTAACAACAGTGAAAAAAGGATGAGAATATCGTGGTGGAGACTGGGAATTTGGAAGTTAAAAAATAGAAGAGGATACATAGGAAAAGACACATGTCCTTTATGTGATCAAAAAGGAGACGCGATACGCTTTCTACTACTTTGCTGAGAAAATGAAAGAACAAGAAAAATATTTATTGAGGAGTCATTACTAAGCTAAATGTAGAAATACCATATAGGAAAATATATAGAACAATAAACGGAAGAAAATTGAGAGAACTGGGAAAATTTTTTATTAATTGTAAAAAAAATTGGAAGCGAACACTTAAGGTATAAACATATGTATATAAATATGAAATAGTAATTACAGAAAAACAGTCTTTGTTAAGAAATAACTTTCATTTTACGACGCTGTATCAACATCTAGGTTAATTAGCGTCTGAATGAAATGAAGGTGATAATGGCGGCGAAATGAGTCCGGGGGTCCAGCGCCGAAAGTTACCCAGCATTTGCTCATATTGGGTTGAGGGAAAACCCCGGAAAAAACCTCAACCAGGTAACTTGCCTCAACCGGGAATCCAACCCTGGTCACCTGGTTTCGCGGCCAGACTCGCTGACCGTTACTCCACAGGTGTGGACTAAGAAATAACTACAGTAGAATGATCGTACGTAGTATGGAGTATATAGCAATAGTTATTAATAGTAAAATGTAGTTAAGGGTGGGTTCCTGGAAAACAGAAATGTAACAGGACCATCAATAACGAATGATATACAAATTGTACATAATTTTGATAACAATATGAAGTGCAGGGTCAAATTCTGCTGCCCGAATAGACGGTTTTGTGTTTATGTGTGGGGTAAGGGTAAGTATGGTCACAAGTGACGGGATTTAATGGGTTGCAGCAAATAACTCCATGGAAGAAAATAATCTTCCACAAGATCGCTCGATTTTCGATCTGAGGTAACGAAAATAAGGTCATAGCGAGAAGATTGTATTTTTAGTGAAGACACTTTGTACTATAAACTACCGAATTCTACAAACTGGATTCTGAATGAAATCACTCCGCAATATTGGAGTGAAATAAGCAGAAATTATAGAAAACAAATACTGAAAAAGATTTGGAGTTATTCTAGACGTAATAGATAACACCACCATTAACAAGAATAGCTTGACAGTTATCGCGAGAACTACAGTTCTGAAACTTAATGAAAAGAATTCGAATAAATGAGGAGATAAATTATATTAGCTAGCTATTAGCCCTTTTCTCGACACCAAGTGACGACATCTTTGGCCTGAGAGAATTCGGAATTAATTGTGTCAGTTGTGACTCAGGGAATGAAGGTCTGGCGATACATTACCAATATATCAGCAATCTTATTGATCTTAAAACAGCATATGAAGGGTTCAGAGCCATAGTGGGCCAAGCGCCATTTAATAAAAACGGAGAAAGCAAGGGTTAAAGTGAAGTGAATACCATAGTTTAATGAAGATTGACATATCATTTAGTTTGAATGTGTATACTTTATATTACGTGCTATATGTTCCCATTGAATTATGGTGAGTATTACACTTTTACTGCGTCATAATACTTTTGACCAATAAAACGGTACGAAAGGACGTCTTTCAACCAATCATGGCTGCTTATCGCACAATTTTATCGCGTCCCTAGCATTTGTTTAATTTTATCGCGTCCCTAGCATTTGTTTCTTTGTTTGCCAGCATTTAAAACTGTGCTGGTCTGGACGTCAAAAAAAAAAAAAAAAAAAAAAAACAGAAAATTACAAACCACTCCAGTCGATGCACAGAAGTTTCAAATATGACTCGCATTGGCATTCAAGAACAAGAATTAATAAAGATCACTGGTCATACCTATGCATCTTCCCTGAAATCCTATTTACAACTAAATGAAGAGCACCATTCGGAAATCCTGCATAAGTTGAGGAATAAACCATGTACATCATCGACTTCACTTCTTTTACGTTCACGTCCAATATAAAATACTACCACCAACACCAACCACTAAAACATTCAAATTTGAAAATTGTACTTTCAATAACTGTTTCTTTTAAAATTATTCATGTTTATTTTTTATGTCATCATCGTTAATTAAAACTTTTCTTGTTTATTTCATCACCCCTAATTAAAACTTTTCTAACACTTGTTTATATTATTTAGGTTATGTTATAGCTTCTGCTATATGATATTATGGGTAGTCACGTATCAGAGATTGTTTAATACTAAGAGTTATTGAAAATCATCTGTCAAGTGACGTTGATTACTGGGATCGATATAATTGAAGTGGAATGCAATTGTTTTAATAAAAATGAAATTGAATCAACAAAGCCTTCTTGACTAGTAACCGTCTGCAGAGTTAAATGTAGATTCTATAGTTGGCACAACTGATAACAAGAAAACAATCATAAAACACTACTGCCATCTAGCGTAATGTTGAGATGGTACAATAATACATTTGAAGACAGATGTATTTTCGTAAGTCAATATTTTATTGTATTGGAGTACTTCGTTACTTCTAATCTTTATATACTTTCTTCTAATCGTGTAATAGTCAAATAAATCCCACTCGAGTTTTAATTTTCTCTAGATAAATCAAAACCTCTAGTGAGATTACTGCTGATAACTCCATTTTAACCCTTGTTTTCTACGGTATAACTAAATGGCACTAGGCCCACTATGGTTCTGAACCCTTCATATTATGTTAGAGTTTTAAAGTTTGTTTACCACTTGAAATGTAAACGCTATGAATAACATACGTATGCAGTAAAGTCGCTCGTTACGTGTTCCGTAACGTATTCAAGTTTTTTTTTTTTTTTTTCTGTTGAGGTTTTCAAGTGTTGCTGACATAAATATAGCCTACATGTTCACCAAGTTCTTCTGAAGTTTTGGATTACTTCTGTAGTTCGTATGAAGATTTAATTTGACATTAATTTACTAGAATTGGTTTGCAGAACGTCTCCTGAAGTTTAGAAAGTCTCTCAGCACACTTGAATGGACTCGGATGGAGATTTTTAAAGTGTCATGTTTTCTCGCTCTTATCATTCATAATACAACTGAATGAACCACGTTTCAGTTTATTCTGATGAAGACCAAATGGATTTTATTTGTGTAGCTATACAGAATGAATCGTAAGTAATGTCATCAATTTCAAGGTGTTATTCTTTGTAAGATATTTTAAACAAAAAACGTTTTATACAATTTTGCTCGTTTTTTGCTTCATTTTAGAGATAAAAATTGTTCTATATGAAATATTTCATAGCGTGTTTTGGAAACGCCATTGATTTAATTCCTAATATGTTCGGCCAATTTAAGAGAGCGGTGTATTATTTAAACAGATGACAAAGAATTTTAAGTTTTTGCTTTAAATGTGCAGAAATTTGATCTGAAGAAATGTAACTTTTCGTTCTGAAAATAAAATTTAAAATATTATTACATTTATTCCGATCAATTTTTGCACACTTAAATAACAAAACTGAAATTCTTTCAATCATTTATTATCATAATACACTGCGTTCTTAAACTTACTGAGCATATTAGGAATTAAATCAATGGTTCTCCCAAAACATGCTATGAAATATTTCATATAAAACAATTTTCATCTCTAAAATGAAGAGGAAACCAAAAAAAAAAAAAAAAATTATTAAACTTTTCTGTTTGAAATATATCAAAGAATAACCCTCTGAAATTAATGAGATTACTTACGGTTCGCCCTGTGCACTTTTACATTTTTTACTCTTATGATGTAATATTTCTAGCCTTTAAATGCATATGTCATAATTCACATGTTTTGTTCCTCTAAAATCTTATTTTATACTCGGAAAAAAAAATTATTTCCAAACCGCTGTGGTTCAATTACAAAGGTAGAATTTCGGAAAACGTATTATGTCTCTTTCACGTGTTAAATTTTATATTACCTTGATAACATGTTTCGGCCTGCTATTGGCCATCTTCAGAACTGGTTGTTGCTGGTCTTGGCGCCTTTTGTTTCCTGTGGAGGTGTGTTTCAGAACACACACACTCTTTGACTCCACATTACACTACATAAACACACCCCCACAGGAAACAAAACAAAAGGCGCCAAGACCAGCAACAACCGGTTCTGAAAATGGACAACAGCAGGCCGAAACATGTTAACAAGGTGATATAAAATTTAACACGTGAAAGACACATAATACGTTTTCCGAAGTGATATAGTATTAAAAGTTCTGTAATCAAGATGTATAAGGTAGAATTATTGGACTGAATTCCGTCCGTGTCTTAACTTGTGACAAATTCTGAAAGCAAATAAAGCGTAAGAATCACAGTATGTAACACGCACAAAAAATACAAAATGAATTCTATTTACATGAATGTTACTCTATAATCAGCAAGATTAGCGGAATTCTTCATAATAAGAAGGCAGCACTGGAGAAAGACGAAATAGAAATTGGTGGAATTTATCTCATTTATTTCAGATATGTGCCAGTTACTTCATGCGATGTGAAGGTAATTTTCTTTCTAGTTATAAAACAATGCTGAGTGAAGATTGAGGTCGTTCTTGTTCAAATTATTATCAAAATACATGTAATTGTTTACTGTTATTCTCATAACCACAGTGAGGACTAAACATTTTACATCGAGCCACAATCCGTTTTTCTTGACATAGGCTACAGTAATTACAGTTTATAACACTTTCATGAACGTCCAAAATTTACCTTTTTTCTTAGATATTTTTTCGAACTGAAAGGCAATAACTGTTCATTCTTAAGATCATGAGTAGGGAATGCATTTCAATGGAATTTTTTTTAAGGGTGTAAGTCATCATTTTTTATTTTTCATTTCTATTGTTCGTTAAGTTGTTAGTAGCAAGTTAAAATCACAATTTGTTTTACTTAGTCAGTTGTCAATGACATGCATCATTTTAAAACTATTCAATTGGCAGTGGTGACCGACAAGCAAACATTCTAGTGGAGGCAGATAAAGAAGTTAATTTTTTTTTCTTCCACCATGTTAATAATGTCAAAAGAAGTGCTTATACAAATTTTGGCCACTCGACCGCAATTACGAGGTCGTCCAGAAAGTAACCTTCCCTGGGGCCATTTACAGAAAAAAAGCGCAATTTCATGGAAAGATTTATTAAAACAGATACAGAAATTGTTGCGATATTTATCATCATATCCTCCATTAGAAATGAGACATTTGTCATACCATGATTTCAATTTTTGTATCCTTGTGTCGTAGAAGTCAGCCGCCTCAGATCGGAACCAGCGTTTGACAGCCGTCTGCACCTCTCTGTCGATCCCATGATATTACGACAAATGTCTCAATTCCGGTGGGGAATATGTTGAAAAATAGCTCGACAGTTGCTTTGTCTGTTCCAATAAATTTTTCCAATGAAAAAAAAAAATGAAAGAAAAATAAGTTTCACCTAAAATCGAATAGGCTATTTACTAAAATTAAACTTGTTTATTTTATATAAACTCCTAAAAGTCCCAAATTGAATTATATAAAGTCTTAAATCTCTTTTTTTAGGACTTAGAAATCCGTTCCCTAGTCATAATTGTTTATATATTTGCATTATTTTTAGATCATAAACATACTTTCTTTACGAATGTTTCTTATAATTATAATTCTTGTTGAAAAGTGGGCCGCAGGAAATGTTTTCTTCGAGAACTTTCCTGACATTCTCTTCCTTTCATCGCTTCCTACAACATAATATTATTATTTTATTACCCCTGAATACTCTCTTCGGAAGTAAGCAATTGATTACGATAGCTGATTTCAGCTTGTCCATCCTCTGTAATATGGAGTAAACTTATTTCATATTATATTTTGAACAGAATGGCATAGTAATGATAGCATTCTCAGTCCTCTAGCACTTACATCTATTCCGACAAGCAATGGTCTTGAGATAACCACAAACAGCCGTGTCTGAAGAAATTTCTCAATGATGTACTCGTGTGCTAGTAGCTTGGGTGAAAGGAAATGTAGCATCGTCTTCTTGCAAAATAACGTTCGTTTTCAATCGTACGATCTCAAGTGTGCGAGTGTGTGTACGGAGGACATAGACGAAAGTTGCTCCATTATATATTAGGCCTATGTACAGCCTCAGAATAGAGGAGTGAGAGAGTGGAATCCTTACGGTTGAATATTCAAAGCCGAAGAGACCACAGAGATGACTTAGAAGTTTTCTAGCGGACTTCAAAGATCGTTCTTGCATTCTAGCGATTCTAGCCACTAGAGTTCCCATCGACTAGCACAGTGAATGCTTCCATACATCAGCGGGTCTCGCCAACTGGGTGTGCCCAACTGGAGCCGATGCACGATAGGGAGCTTCCACTGATAAATAATAGTACTAATATCTAAATGACATCTACATTTAGCACCACTGAAGCTCATATACTTCTTCGTAACCATGTTTATGATTTGAAGTGAAATAATAGAGTGTGTAGTGGATTGAAGTTTGTATTTATAAACATTATAATTTCAAAGCGACTTCCTCAATTTCTTCAGAAAATGATATAGTCATATTTCTAAACACATCATCATCATCATCATTATCATGAACCAGATTAATAGAACCTTTGTCCTGTTTCTTATAAATCATAAATATGTTCCTGGTCCCGCCATCATCTTCTTGAACTTCCCATATCGGCCTGCCTCTGGGTCGATACTGAAAAGTCAATATGGGAATACGATCTGGATCCATTCGATTAGGGTTTTTTCTCCAATATAACTGATAATTGCAAATGTCATCCACAATGTTACTAACATCTTTTTCTCCCTAATAGTTATATTTCTTTGTCTATCTAATCTTGTTAAATCCAATAAAGGTCTCAAGAATCTCATATCAGCAGCTACTAAATGTTATCTTTCTTACTTAAGACCCAACTATCACAGCCATATAAAGGAGCAGGTTTCGACACTGTGTTTTGGAATCTTAATTTTGTACTCACTGACAAAGAAGATAAACTTGCGTATTCTAAATGAATCAGTAGAACAAGTGGACAGCTTCAGATACTTGGGGTGTACTATAAGCAGTAACATGAGCTGCTGCCAGGAAGTCAAAAGGAGGATAGCAATGGCAAAGGAACCTTTTAATAGAAAAAGGAGCATCTTCTGCGAACCTCTGGAAAAAGAACTAAGGCAGAGACTAGTGAAGTGCTTTGTGTGGAGTTAACATTGTATGGGGCAGAAACGTGGACGTTACGACGAAGTGAAGGGAAGCGAATAAAAGCATTTGAAATGTGGAAATGGAGAAGGATGGAGTGTGTGAAGTGGACAGACAATAAAAAAATGAAGCTGTGTTGGAAAGAATGAATAAAGAAGGAATGAATCTGAAACTGATCAGAAAGAGGAAAAGGAATTGGCTGGGCCACTGGTTGAGAAGAAACTGCCTTCTGAAGGATGCACTGAAAGGAATGGTGAATGGGAGAAGAGTTCGAGGCAGAAGAAGATATCAGATGATAGACGACATTAACATATATAGATCATATGAGGAGACAAAGAGGAAGGCAGAAAATATCATGTAAGTTATCACTGAAAAATTCCGTTGCAGAACGAAAAGTTACATTTGTTCAGATAAAATTTCAGCACACTTAAAGGATAATACTACAATTTTTTCAATAATTTATTGTCACAATACACCACTCTCTTAAACTGACTGAGCGTATTGGAAAATAAATGAATAGCTTTCCCAAAAGACGCTATGAAATGTTTCATATAAAACAATTTTTATCTCAAAAAGGAAACAAAAACGATCAACATTGTATTCTACTTTTTTTTAATATCTCAAGGAATAACCCCCTGAAATTAATGACGTTACTTACGGTTCATTCTGTACATGGGTTTTCAGTTCCTTCCTAACATTCCGCCTGGAAAATTTGTCTCGCAAAACAATACGATTCTTTAAGTACCGGTAGTGCATGTAGGAACTATTAATTTATACAGGGACATCATTTTATTTTTACTTCAATTTTTATTGTACCTGAGTTTTTGAATGTACTTCACTCCCACCCGTTCTACCAATGAAGTTCAACTGTCCTCCACACAGAACCAAGGCCGCATATACAGTCATAGTAGCGTTACGGCCATAGTAAACAGTACGTTCCAAAAATATGTTCGCGTTTTCCAGTGACGAAAGAGCTTTCAATATTAAATCATTTTCGCACAGGTACTGTCGTCCATTTGCCTACGTCGTATCCCGGTTTTCCCCACCAGCTTTTATTCGCCAGCTAGTGACTGGGCTGTCTTAGCTCTTTTCCGAGAACATTATTTTCTGTTAGGAATTGGACGTCTACGTAATATTATACAACTGTTAAAATAACTTAAATAAAAGGGCCTTGTTAAGTAATTAAGTGTCACGTGATTTCCTCCCTTTCTACGACCCTACGACATAACCACTTGGACGGACAGTAGATAGCATGTCTGAGTAATTTTATATTTTCGGATAGGGCAGAAGTGAAGATTGAATTTACAGTAAGTAAGGTACTCTTTTATAGAGTAGGTACAGAATTATTTCAACATGTGTTACTAGTACGAAGAACGAAGCTGGTAATTGGCATTAGGTACAATAGTCTATAGTGCGATAATATGCACATTGGAACTGAAGCCTGTATCGAAATGAACGGCCACCATTTTCAAAAATGTGTTTAAATATCCATATTATGATTATTTTTCAATTTAACTTCATTCTCTACATTGTACGCCAATGTGCTGTAGACAGTATAATATACACTGCATAATGAATACGTCCATATGGACAACTCAGTTCGTAAGTAAAAACACCCATTGTTAATACTATACTGTATTTTGATTAAACAAAAACCGAATGAAAATGATCAAACTCAAAAGCGCAATATCTCATAGTTTACGTAAATGGATGAACTACTTTTCTTCCCTCCTATACCTAGTAAAGTGATTTGTTTGTATATTACGTCAGTATCATCGAACTCCAGTAGTGGAAATGGTAGCAAACGGCGTTGATCCAGTGGTATAGGCAAGTTAATATTAAAAATGTTAGTAAAAATAAAATGATGTCCCTGTATCTTAACACGTGATCGAGCTCCTTTCTCGTATGCTTCACAATCATGTCATTCTGTAAAACTGAACAAAAGATGGGCCACCGGCGCTGAGGCGTTTGCCTGCCGATCCGGAGTTGCGTTCGGGCGCGGATTCGATTCCCGCTTGGGCTGATTATTTGGTTGGGTTTTTTTCCGAGGTTTTCTCCAACTGCAAGCCAAATGTCAGGTAATCTCTGGCGAATCCTCGGCCTCATCTCGCCAAATACCATCTCGTTATCACCAATCAAATCAACGCTAATTTACCTGTAGTTGACAGTGTCGTTAAATAACCAAGCAAAATAAAAAAAACAATAGGTGTAGTTTTTTATATTTTAGTCGGTTTATTTCAAGACGCTTTATCAACTGCGATGGTTATCTAGCTTCTGAGTGAAATTAAGGTGATAATGCCAGAAAAATGAGTTCAGAATCAGCGCCGAAAGTTAGCCAGTGTTTGTTCTTAATGAGTTGAGGGAAAACCCTGGAAAAAAGCCTTAATGAGATAACTTGTCTCAACCATGATTTGAATCCGGGTCCGCTCGGTCCACAGTCAGACATGCTAACCTTAGCGCTCGACAATTTGTAGGTTAAAGTATCATTAAATAAACAAACAAATAAATAAAAACAAATGCATAATTATGTTACTGTGAGTCATTTCTACTTGTACACAGTTTTCAAGACGACAGAAAAGTAATTTAGTATCCAATTTATTATACATTTCATTTTCATACGACTAAATAAATGCGTAGACAGAGAAAGTGGTCCATAACAGTGGCATATACCTATGTGTAAAGAACAGTGCCTATCTCATAGTGCACTTAATTTTTTCTGTCTGCGTAAATATTTTATCTGACGTTTATTAACTCTCCATTTCCAAACGATATCCTACACATGTCATTAGACGAAGTGCATTGCCTTATGAAAGTAGGAGTATGCCATAATCTGGTGGCGGGAAAGGACTGACAAGATATACAAGTTTCTGGACCTTTCTGTTCATCGATTCCGGATTACTCACCGAAAGTGGTTTTGAAAGAAACAACTTGCATTGCCACTAGCTACTCCAACTGCCTTCATCGATCTGTCGTCTTTCAGTTGTATTTTCACTTTTATCTGGGAAAGCTCAAGCTTCATACACATGTACAGGAAATAAACATTTCATCGCTTCCCTATATATATTCATCGTTCTTAACTTTATGAGTTGCTACAAGGTCTGAGAAGCATGCGAACACATATGTTTACATGTAATTGTTTAACAATAAAACCTGCATATCCACCTATTAATAAGTCAGTTTTATATTATTATTATTATTATTATCATGGGATATAACTTATTAAATTTGGTATTCCCAAGAAACTAGTTCGATTAATTAAAATGTGTCTCAGTGAAACGTACAGCAGAGCCCGTATAGGTAGTTTCTGTCAGATGCGTTTCCAATTCACTGTGGGCTAAAGCAAGGAGATGCACTATCATCTTTACTTTTTAACTTTGGTCTAGAGTATGCCATTAGGAATGTCTAGGATAACAGAGAGGGTTTAGAATTGAACGGGTTACCTCAGCTCCTTGTCTATGCGGATGACGTGAATATGTTAGGAGAAAATCCACAGACGATTAGGGAAAATACAGGAATTTTACTTGAAGCAAGTAAAGAGATAGGTTTGGAAGTAAATCCCGAAAAGACAAAGTATATGATTATGTCTCGTGACCAGAATATTGTACGAAATGGAAATATAAAAGTTGGAAATTTATCCTTTGAAGAGGTGGAAAAATTCAAATATCTTGGAGCAACAGTAACAAATATAAATGATACTCGGGAGGAAATTAAACACACAATAAATATGGGAAATGCCTGTTATTATTTGGTTGAGAAACTTTTATCATCCAGTCTGCTGTCAAAAAATCTGAAAGTTAGAATTTATAAAACAGTTATATTACCGTTTGTTCATTATGGTTGTGAAACTTGGACTTTCACTTTGAGAGAGGAACATAGCTTAAGGATGTATGAGAATAAGGTGCTTCGGAAAATATTTGGGGCTAAGAGGGATGAAGTTAAAGAATGGAGAAAGTTACACAAGACGGAATTGCACGCATTGTATTCTTCACCTGACATAATTAGAAACATTAAATCCAGAAGTTTGAGATGGGCAGGGCATCTAGCACGTATGGGCGAATCTAGAAATGCATATAGAGTGTTAGTTGGGAGGCCGGAGGGAAAAAGACCTTTGGAGAGGCCGAGACGTAGATGATAAAATAATATTAAAATGGATTTGAGGGAGGTGGGATATGATGATAGAGACTGAATTAATCTTGCTCAGGATAGGGACCTATGGCGGGCTTATGTGAGGGCGGCAATGAACCTCCGGGTTCCTTGAAAGCCAGTAAGTATTATTATTATTATTATTATTATTATTATTATTATTATTATTTATTATTATTATTATTATTATATTATTATTATATTATTGTTATTATTATTATTATTATTATTATTGTTATTATTATTATTATTTAACAGTAACAAATATAAATGCCACTCGGGAGGAACTTACACGCAGAATAAATATGGGAAATGTCTGTTATTATTCGGTTGAGAAGCTTTTGTCATCCAGTCTGCTCTCAAAAAAGCTGAAAGTTAGAATATTTATAAAACAGTTATATTACCGGTTGTTCTGTATGGTTGTGAAACTCGGACTCTCGCTTTGAGAGAGGAACAGAGGTTAAGGATGTTTGAGAATAAGGTAGTCAAGAAAATATTTGGGGCTCAGAGGGATGAAGTTTCTGCTAACATATTCACGTCATCCGCATAAACAAGCAGCTGACGTAATCCGTTGAATTCCAAACCTGTTTTCTTAATGGTATATTATAGAGCAATGATTCCCAAACTGGGGATCATGTAAAAAAATTGGGAGATCGCGAAATGATTTTAAAAATGAAACAAAAAAAACGCTTTATATAAATCTGGCTTACAGATATAGCTCCCTGCAAAGCTGACTAGAATAATTTCAAGGGAAAAACTGTTCCAGGCCCGGGTATCGTACCCGGGATCTTTGTTCTCCTTTTATCAACAATCTCAAGTGGGTTGAGAGATCGCCAGAGCCCAGCATTAAGTGAACACTTACTGTGTGACTTAAATTTGTGATTTCTGCTAACGAACAAAGGTCCCGGGTTCGATACCCGGCCGTGAAACAATTTTTCGCTTGAAATTATTAAAAAAACGCTTTATTAACATGATATATTTACTATGTTCAGATATATAAACAACATTTAACATAAACATTAAAAAATAAGTTTCAGTAATTATACACTAAAATTAAAAAAAAAATACTTTCATTGATACAACAAATGTACGTATCTGTATTTCAGAAAGCAATAAAATTATCAAATCAGGACTCTGTAATAATCTAATAATTAGAGCCCGGATGTTAGGCAAAATGTCTTTTTTAAACTGAGTGTATGTGTGAAAGACCTATTAGAGATAAACAAGTTTCCACACATTTGGGGAAGATAGGTTCAATTTTTATTTTGCCTTTTTTGCCTATTTTAGCTCCCGTTGCCTATTTTAAGATTAAATGCCTTTTTTAGCCTTTTTACGTCGTTATTGTACATTTTATATATTTTTAATATATTTAAAATAAACTGCACATAAATTATATACAAAAACAAAAACGGTTGTACAAATTAAAAATTTAATACATATTCACGTCTCACAAATATTTGCTGAGAATCTTATTCACCAGCAATACACATGTTCCCAAGAAGTCGTAAATTTTCTCCCCTACCGATTCCATCTTTTATGTCACTTAACAAAGATGTTTGAGCAGTATAATCCACGGTGCTCAGGTCACTTCGGGGTTTACCAGCGAAAGAAAGAGGATGAGGGAAATATTAAAAGCAAGTCTCCAGGTCCCGTTACTGTTGTCGTTTGCACGCACAAGTCACGCGTACTTTGAAGTCACTAATCCCTTCTCACACCCCTCTTTTTGAGACAATACACAGTCGGTTTTTCCCGATCTCTGAAAGAAAGTAGAGACAGTCCTTCTGAAATAAGTTGTTTTAAGTTTGCTCCATTCACTTCAGTAGACGTAGAAAGATCTTTTTCCACCATGAGAAAAGTTCTCTCTGACAGGCGGCTCACTATGACAGTTAACTTAAAAAAGCATCGTGTTGTGACATGTATTTTTTATTGGGTTATTTTACGACGCTGTATCAACATCTAGGTTATTTAGCGTCTGAATGAAATGAAGGTGATAATGCCGGTGAAATGAGTCCGGCATCCAGCACCCAAAATTACCCAGCATTTGCTCGTATTGGGTTGAGGGAAAACCCCGGAAAAAACCTCAACCAGGTAACTTGCCCCGACCGGGATTCGAACCCGGGCCACCTGGTTTCGCAGCCAGAAGCGCTGACCGTTGTGACGTGTAACCAAGGAAAGTGAGTACCGTATGGGATAGTTTATTAAGTATTTGTCTATTTTTTGTCTGTTTCCATAAATAATAAATGCCTATTTCACTGCATATTTTAGTGCCTATATGCCTGCCTACTTTAACCAAAATAAATGCCTAAATATCCGGGCTCTAAATAACACTTTCAAGTTCAATGAGATTTCTCATGATTATGTAACGGTCAGCTATGACAATCTGATGTAATTCAAAGGAAGATGAACGGGGCAGACAGTTGGTCCCGTTAAGTATTTTTAATTTATTTATTTTACGACGCTTTATCAACTGCGATGGTTATCCAGCGTCTGAGTGAAATGAAGGCGATAATACCAGAGAAATGCGTCCAGGATCCAGTGCCGAAAGTTACACAACATTTTTTCTTAAATGGGTTGAGGGAAACCTCCGGAAGAAATCTCAGCTAAGTAACTTGTCCCAGTCAGGACTTGAAACCGGGCCCTCTTGCTTCGCTGTCAGACATGCTAACCGTTACTCCAGAGCGGAGGACACCGTTAAGTTGGAATTCAAATGAACGTCTATGAATAGATAGATGATGATGATGATGATGATGATGATGATGATGATGATGATGATGATGACTACGATATACATACGGAATGATGTGAGGTCAACACGACACAGCACCTCCAATTAAGATAAAAACGACATCACTTCTATTCTATTATCCATGTGCTAAAAAGGATAAATGTTCATCTCTTCTCTTGCTTAAAAGTCCCTTGTGCAGACACTTGTATTTCCCTATTTTGATTACACTGACATTTTATGACAACAAAACGAAACTTCAACGTACTCATAATTTGTGTGTACGTTTTGTAAGCAATGTTCGGGCTATTCCATATGAAATCGATCAGTAAAAAAACCTCGCATTTTTAATACTCTAATTTTTTTCCTATTTATACAAGGTGTCGAGGACAGTGTATTTTCAAAAATATACTATCGAAAGTCAAACGGTTTTCGTACTATTGAGCGACAAATTTAGCGTATTTTATAAAAACAAGCCTCTTTCAGCGCTCAGAACTCTGGAACCATTTACTGCAGAACATTGAACGAGAACTCATTTTGAAGCTGACATTTGGTAGGTTATGTTAAGAAGTAATCCTTATTTTTATTGTATACAGAGATACAGATAATCTGATTTTACTTACTTTTAGGCTTTTTGCCAATTTGTAAAAATGTAAAAAATATTGAGAAAAAATCTTGCATTATTAAGAGGGACTTCGGCATTGTTTGCTTAGTGGCTCGCCAATAGGTTTCGAGGGTATTAAATAAATTATTTTCACACGCCTAGACTTGAACGGAGCAATACCGCACGCACTGGCCGAGAGCTGAAGATAAGCGAGCGTTGGGCGTCATTTTACTCCTGTGTTTATGAAAACTTGTGATAACGATAGCCCAGCTATGCGCTACTAGACGCAACATCACGTATTTGTCTCCTGGCCTTGCTTGTCTCGGCTAGGTCCCGTCTCACAGTCAGCTGGTTACTTCACGCGCGTACTATTTATTTTTTTATTTGATATTTTCAATACTTTCTTATCAACGGTACACCAGTAAAAATATGTGTTTATTTGCACTTTCAATGCGGAATCTAACTATATATTTTAAAAATATTTTTTCGTGGTCAAAGGCGTCTTAATGAAGAAAAATCTAAATTTCTCCGTTTCCATAAAAAGTAAGAAAAACTGTTTACATGTCAATATAAACTTTAGTTTCTCAGCATCAAAATAAACAACGATTTTGATCATTGGGTGAAAGGGTTTCGGAGCCACAACAGTTTAAAGTTGCTAATTTTATGAAAATACGATAAATTAAAATATTTTTAATTTAAACACTATGAAGTTCTGATGCCTCAAACTTTGCACAAAGCATTGTAACACAGATGTCTACGGACAAAAAAAGTTTCATTGTATTTAAAAATTGCAAGGTAAATTTTCTCTATATTTCGGTCGATTTGAGATGGAATAGCCCGTCCGTAAATATGATCATATTACTCCATCTCTGGGAAGCAATAGGTTGACTTAAACTAGATAAGAAGAGAAATTTACATTCACTTCTCTTTCTCTTCGAAATCTTGAACACTTCTATTCCTTCGTACCTGTCGTCTCGCTTCACCTACCTTTCTTCCCACCATAATCTGAACACACGCTCTCGTCATGAAACAATATTTACCTCGGAAATTTAAATCATATATAGGTATAATAAATAAGATTGCAATTGATATTGCTAAAGCAATTACGCCCCCTAATTTGTTTGGAATTGATCGTAAAATTGCATATGCAAATAGGAAGTAGCAATACAGCTCATCGCACATCCTCACACTCATCCTCTTTCACAATAGCCCTGCCAAGACACTGGAATTCGCTACCTGCTAGCGTCAGGGACTGTCGAAATAAAATTGAATTCAAACGCAAACTTACTAGGCACTTGGTCAGTAATTGATTGATTGTAAATAGTTTCCTTAATCTATCACAAAATATTTCAATATTCAGTAATTTCATCACTATACAATTTTGTTATTATAGGTTTAATTTGTAATTCAGTAAATATAAAATATTCTTTGTTTTTCTATGACTATTACACTCTTACTACGTTATACTACTTTTGACCAATAAAACGGTACGAAAGGGCGTATTTCAACCAATCATGGCTGCTTATCGCACAATTCTATCGCGTCCCTAGCATTTGTTTAATTTTATCGCGTCCCTAGCATTTGTTTCTTTGTTTGCCAACATTTGAAACTGCGCTGGTCTGAACGTCAAATATATATATATATATATATATATATATATATATATATAATTACAAACCACTCCAGTCGATGCACAGCAGTTTCAAATATGACTCACATTGGCATTCAAGAACAAGAATTAATAAAAATCACTGATCATACCTATGCATCTTCTGAAATCCGATTTACAAATAAATGAAGAGCACCATTCGGAAATCCTGAGTAAGTTGAATACACCAAGTAGGCCTAAATCAACGAGTTCTACTTCTATTACGCACACGTCCAGTATAACATCAATTGAACCACCAACCACATTCAAATTTGAAAATTGTACATTCAATAATTATTCCTTTTAAAATTATTCATTCGGAAATTCTGAATAAGTTGAATACACCATGTAGGCCTAAATCAACGAGTTCCACTTCTATTACGCACACGTCCAATATAACATCAATTGAACCACCAACCACATTCAAATTTGAAAATTGTACATTCAATAATTATTCCTTTTAAAATTATTTATGTTTATTTTTTATGTCATCGTCATTAATTAAAACTTTTCTAACACTTGTGTATATTAGTTAGGTTATGTTACAGCTTCTGCTATATGATATTATGGATAGTCACGTATCAGAGATTGTTTAATATTAAGATTTATTGAAAATCATGTGTCAAGTGACGTTGATTACTGGGATTCGGATAATTGAAGTGGAATGTTGCATTTTAATAAAAATGAAACTGAATCAACAAAGCCTTCTTGACTAGTAACATTGCCATCGTGTATAATAGATTGAGAACTTCTCGACGAGAAGGCATTGCTCACTACTGCCATCTAGCATGCATCTAGCGTAATATTTGTAATGTTAAGATGGTACAATAATACATTTGAAGACAGTTGTATTTTCGTAAGTCAATTAATATTTTATTGTATTGGAGTACTTCGTTACTTCTAATCTTTATATACTTTCTTCTAATCGTGTAATAGTCAATTAAATCCCACTCGAATTTTGATTTTCTCTAGATAAATCAAAACGTCTAGTGAGATTACTGTTGATAAATTATCTAGCTTTCATTATTCAGGTAATCTTTTCGTACTTTGATTTTTATTGTAATTGTAATTGTAAATATAATACTAATTGTAATTTTATTTGTAATTGTAATTGTAAATTAATACTAATTGTAATTTTATTCTTCTTATTATAGTTGGAATCTTCTGATAGAGGGGCAGAGAAGGCCTGACGGCCTTATCTTATCTCTACCGCGTTAAATAAATACTAATACTAAATACTTCACAACGTACAAATATTCATGCTCGAGATTGACATTCTAACTCATGACCGTAGCTTTGATGCCTACCTGTACGTAAATTGCCATATAATTATGTGAGAAGATATTAAATTAATTTCTTATGCCTGTCCAGTTGTAGACATTAAACGAGAAGGCTGAAATAACGGGTTTTCAAATAGCAGAATATAGCCAGTCCTGTTAAGCAGGCATATCTTACGTGCAACAAAAAACTGAATATTTAGGCAACAGTATTACGTACAGTTATTTAAGAAGCGTAATACACCAACCAGGAAACAGACGGACCAAGAGCTCGGGTTCAAGCCCAGCCGAAGTTGCGGTTTTTCTTCTGGTTGTAACGTTTAGAATAGCTCCAAGGTTCATATAGCATCCTATAACGTTGAATACCATGTCCTTTCCGGGGGCAAATTGTGGCCAGGGCATTGCACCGACTATCTCGCCTCCTTGTTGTGCCGAGGTCAAGAAAACGTCGGTGCTCTATCGTCCCATCCAAGCTTTTCAAAGGTGTACTTCTTTACTTCTAATAAGTCAGCTGGAGGCCTCCGTCTTAACTCAGGCGATAACGCCACTGATCCGAGTCTACTCTCAGGCATGTTTTTTAATCCCGCTTTGGCTGATGGCCTGGGGCCTATTCCAACATTAAACTTTTCAATTTTTGACTTTGCAGTTTGCACTTTTCATTGCAGTTTCTGTTCCACTGACACTTTTCAAAACTGGTTCGAAAAGTGAAAATAAAAAGTAGAGAAAACTTTCAAGTATATGGTTACTTTTGTTTCACCATCACAAAAATTTGGAAAAGTGTGAAGTCATAAGCTGGAAAGTGAATGGGATGTTTCTTTTTTTTTTTTTTTTAGAAAGAACCAAGTCTCTTTATCATTAGGATTCAATTAGTTATATTCAGTATATTTTTGCTTGGATGCAAAATAATTCAGAGAAGAAATAATATGATAAGAATAGAAAATTTACTATTAAATGATTCAAGTGACGAAGAACCAAAAAAAGCGTATATAAAAACAGGATAAATTTCCATAACCTAAGTTTGTTGCAGATGGCTGCTTATCTGCTTCAGAAAGTAACAGAAAGATACAACCTTAGAATTTCTAATGACTATTACACTTTCACTACGTCATACTACTTTTGACCAATAAAACGGTACGAAAGGACGTTTGGTGTCGCCATCACTCATCTTGAGAAATTAATAACTCACAATAATATTGTTTCATAATAATCCATCTACAGTCACCTGCAATGATGAAGTGCGATGTTTGTAATTTGTAACAATAGAATAGACATTGTAACTTTTCCGTTTTTTCTCAGTTTATAACTCTAAAATACGGGACGGAAAGCTGTCCCAACTTTTCTCGGGACAGATTAGCGAAAAACGAGACGATCCCGCTTTTACGGAACGTCTGGGAACTCTACACTACATAGATGGAGTAAAGGCCCATTCACAATGAAAATTAAACATAACCGTAACATAAACATAGAAGTTTGCGCCCAGGCTACCAAATGGGATCATTCACAATGATTCACATAAACACTGACATTAACATTACCGTAAGACGTTAACATGAAAGTTTGCGAACTCCAAACTTTCATGCTTATGCTTACGTGATTTGCAAACAGAACACAATCGTGGAGCGCTGAAGTATACGACAGAATATCAGAAAATGGCGTCGTTATGTTTCCATGGTTACCAAGTATGTTTGGTGTTATGTTTATGTTCCCATCGTGAATGATGGTATGACTTCTTGATTTTACCGTAAAGTTTACATTCTTAAGTTAACGCTTACGTTATGTTTAATTTTCATTGTGAATGAGCCTTAACTATTGAATAAGTTTCCAATCTGTTTGTATTTTGTTTTAGTACAGATCTTGGATTTTATCTCTGCTTGTGATTGGCAGTTGGGGTTCGAGCGATTGTTATGGTTGAGGGTGTTGAATACTAGTACAACCGCTGCTTTTCCTCTTCCTCTCCACCGCAAGTTATGACGTCACCCACCGGCAGAGAAAAAATCCGAGATCTGTGCCTCAATCTTTCTTTTCCTTTATTGAAGTTCCCATTACATGAGACCCTACTGGAATCATAATATGAGGAGTTTCTAGTTTATAGAGTTAAGTACGACAAAAATTAAACTATAATTACTCTTACATTCAGATAGGCGATGGGCCAAGTAATAAACGAAAGACGTGGAACAAACATCAGATGATTGCAGCAGTTAATGTCGTCAGAGAACTGACGTTGTTCAACCAATTGCAGGACCCTCTCAATCCGACATTAGTACTCTTCCAATAATAACTGTAAAATCTTCAAATAGAGGTGGAAGAGCAAGTGTCAGTATATCATCTTCCTACAAAAGTAATCTTGAGTTAAGTTTGACTAGAATAAGTAAGAAGAAGAAGAAAAAGAAGAAGAAGCAGCAAGAAGGTGGCTTGCACGTGACAAAAACTGTGGGAAAAACAAAGGGTATCACAAAGAAGAAATCCCAAAGAAAACGACCACTGGAAAATTCGAGCAGCGAAGATTCGGATCCAGAAAATTCATACCAAGCAGCTCTGGTGACGAAGACTACGATGAGGACGCGAATGACTCTTTTGTGGTTACTTATTTTCTTCCAATACTCATAGAAAACAATGCCTTCAATGTACAGGATATTATCGTTGAGCATTGTGGAACGAATGTTTTTGTGTCCAACATGTGTCAGGAAGCAAAATAAGTAGAGGATCTCATATTAGGAAACATTTTTTCAAACTCAAAAAATGCATATTTTTAACTTTTTCAAAAAGACATTAGAAAATAAATAATACTAATAAAAACTGGTTTTTGTACTTTAAAATTTAATAAATATTGAGTGATATGCTTGTGATTTGGAACATCTATGGCTTTTATTTTCTGAATTATTAGTGTTTAGAAAACTGAGTCTCATATTACGTGCCTTTCCCTACCTTAACGTCGGTCTCATCTCGCTAACATCAATTTCACCTACTCTTGCAGTTGTTAAAGTGTCTTTAAATTAAAATCTATTTAGTACGCCTACTTTTGCTCCGATCAGTGGGCAGAAAGTATTAATCAGGAATTTTCAGAATTACATTACATGTATTACTGGAACGCGATTATGTATGGTAATGAAGTGCCTACCACTCGTATGGTGTTCTTTCTCCACAGGAGTTTGTTATGCGGTTCAAGATTCTACTGTGATATGAACGCATGACTGATGAGTCTTCTAAACGTTTTTAATAAGTACTTTTCAAACCATGTCTAAAAATATGTGTTCAATGTACCGTGGTAGCATACAGGAACATCTGCATCTAGAATGAAACACCGTCTTCTACCACAATGCATAACGCGAATTTCTTCACTTTTCTTGACTGATGTTAGCACGACGCTATTTTCTGTGTGTCCAAGACCAATTCTTCATTTGGCTGGTATTATATCTATTATCGTGATAGGTTCCACCCAGGGTATGTCGAACGGTCCGAGACAAAACCGTCATGTCCGAGTCAGAATGTCCGATGCAATATGTTGCAGCCTCATGACAATGCGTGTAATTACCATCACATCGAACGGTCCAAGACAAAACCGTCATGTCCGAGTCAGAATGTCCGATGCAGTATGTTGCAGCCTCATGACAGTGCGTGTAATCACCGTCACATCGAACGGTCCAAGACAAAACCGTCATGTCCGAGTCAGAATGTCCGATGCAGTATGTTGCAGCCTCATGACAGTGCGTGTAATCACCGTCACTTCGAACGGTCCAAGACAAAACCGTCATGTCCGAGTCAGAATGTCCGATGCAGTATGTTGCAGCCTCATGACAATGCGTGTAATCACCGTCACATCGAACGGTCCAAGACAAAACCGTCATGTCCGAGTCAGAATGTCCGATGCAGTATGTTGCAGCCTCATGACAATGCGTGTAATAACAGTCACATCGAACGGTCCGAGACAAAACCGTCATGTCCGAGTCAGAATGTCCGATGCAGCATGTTGCAGCCTCATGACAATGCGTGTAATCACCGTCACATCGAACGGTCCAAGACAAAACCGTCATGTCCGAGTCAGAATGTCCGATGCAGTATGTTGCAGCCTCATGACAATGCGTGTAATCACCGTCACATCGAACGGTCCAAGACAAAACCGTCATGACTGAGTCAGAATGTCCGATGCAGTATGTTGCAGCCTCATGACAATGCGTGTAATCACCGCCACATCGAACGGTCCAAGACAAAACCGTCATGTCCGAGTCAGAATGTCCGATGCAGTATGTTGCAGCCTCATGACAATGTGTGTAATCACCGTCACATCGAACGGTCCAAGACAAAACCGTCATGTCCGAGTCAGAATGTCCGATGCAGTATGTTGCAGCCTCATGACAATGTGTGTAATCACCGCCACATCGAACGGTCCAAGACAAAACCGTCATGTCCGAGTCAGAATGTCCGATGCAGTATGTTGCAGCCTCATGACAATGCGTGTAATAACAGTCACATCGAACGGTCCGAGACAAAACCGTCATGTCCGAGTCAGAATGTCCGATGCAGCATGTTGCAGCCTCATGACAATGCGTGTAATCACCGTCACATCGAACGGTCCAAGACAAAACCGTCCGAGTCAGAATGTCCGATGCAGTATGTTGCAGCCTCATGACAATGCGTGTAATCACCGTCACATCGAACGGTCCAAGACAAAACCGTCATGACTGAGTCAGAATGTCCGATGCAGTATGTTGCAGCCTCATGACAATGCGTGTAATCACCGCCACATCGAACGGTCCAAGACAAAACCGTCATGTCCGAGTCAGAATGTTCGATGCAGTATTTTGCAGCCTCATGACAATGCGTGTAATCACAGTCACATCGAACGGTCCGAGACAAAACCGTCATGTCCGAGTCAGAATGTCCGATGCAGTATGTTGCAGCCTCATGACAATGTGTGTAATCACCGCCACATCGAACGGTCCAAGACAAAACCGTCATGTCCGAGTCAGAATGTCCGATGCAGTATGCTGCCGGCCTAATAGGGATGGATTTATTCTGATCAAGTGGCTGACTTCAACTTGGTGTTTATAATTTAGTCATCAATGAGAGCTGAAAATGTGGGGCGCAAGTGACGTCTTCAATGAGTTACCTGGACTTGAGACGTTGGGGTCATTCGAGCAAGCAAAGCAGCAAAGCAGTTCCTGAGAATGTCCCCGCAGCGATCCATGATCAAATGCATTCAGCCACAATAATTGCTACGTCTGTCTCTGTATGCAGAACGGTTTCACAATGTCGTAAACTCATTATTAATGTTGAAACACGGTAGTTCATCGACCATTTCAAATGTAGTCTCGCAACATGTACATTTTGAATGTGCTAATCGCCATAGAGGTATAGTACAGTTTCAGCCATGACATTACCTAGGTACTACAGACAAAATATTAAATATTTTATTCTTGGAAGCACATTATTAGCTATGGTTTATTAGAGCAGAGGAAAGTATATTACAAACTTTTTTCAGAAGTCAAACTGTCTCATACTGTTACGAACTCAGATGTCGGGGATGTTTAAGAATTAAATTTATTATTATTATTATTATTATTATTATTATTATTATTATTATTATTATTATGGGGGCACAGAATCTCGCGAAGAGAATATTGTACGAAATGGAAATATAAAAATTGGAAATTTATCCTTTGAAGAGGTGGACAATTCCAAATAAGTTACCTGGGAGCAACAGTAACAAATATAAATGATACTCGGGAGGAAATTAAACACAGAATAAATATGGGAAATGCCTGTTATTATTCGGTTGAGAAGCTTCTATCATCCAATCTGTTGTCAAAAAGTCTGAAAGTTAGAATTGATAAAACAGTTATATTACCGGTTGTTCTGTATGGTTGTGACACTTGGACTCTCACTTTGAGAGAGGAACATAGGTTAAGGGTGTTTGAGAATAAGGTGCTTAGGAAAATATTTGAGGAATGAAGTTACAGGATAATGGAGAAAGTTACACAACACAGAACTGCATGCATTGTATTCTTCTCCTGACATAATCAGGAACATTAAATCCCGACGTTTGAGATGGGCAGGGCATGTAGCAGGTATGAGCGAATCCAGAAATGCATATAGAGTGTTAGTTGGGAGGCCGGAGGGAAAAAGATCTTTGGGGAGGCCGAGACATAGATGGGATGATAATATTAAAATGGATTTGAGGGAGGTGGGATATGTTTATAGAGACTGGATTAATTTTGCACAGGATAGTGATCAATGGCGAGCTTATGTGAGGGCGGCAATGAACCTCCGGGTTCCTTAAAAGCCAGTAAGTATTGAGGCACAGAATTGTCTATTTTAACAATGTTCAATTATGTCTTACATAAGGAAGTTTTCCTCAAAAACTGTTGAAACACGAGGGTTGTTTGAAAAGTTCACAGTCTGACATAGAAATTAAACTATGACCATTCTGAAACAATTTTTATTTCTCAACATAATCCCCTCTGAGATTCACACACTTGGTCCACCGATGATACAGTGCTGCTATACACTTCTTGTATACAGATTCCTGGAGATCTGAAAAAAAAAAAAAAGCCTTCTGGTGCAGCGATTTGACAAAAAATTTCTTCCCAACCAAGTGAGTTTTGGGAAAATAAAAAAGTCTGAGGGTGCGAGATCTGGCGAGTAGGGAGCACCTCCCTACAATTCGAACCGTAGTTCATGTAGTTTAGCAACCGAGAATGCAGACGTGTGATCAGGAGCATTGTCGTGATGAAACAATACTTTATTCTTTGCCATACCGACCTCTGCTCATGAATTTTCCCTTTCAGTTGCTGCTGGAGATTTGAATAATATACTCCGTGTATTGTTCTCCTCTTTGCAGATAGTTAATCGTGATCATGTCATGTCATAGACCTACGACTCGGGAACGTTGAACTGCGATTAAATTATTTAAAATTTAAACGAATAAAAGCTACCACAACCTGAATGCGTATTTGTATGGAGCACTGATTTATCGTTAATGAAATGGCAGACCTTCTGGAATAAAGCAAAGAATTCCAAAATCGCTGTTGCTATGTACTGCTATGCAGCGTTGTATTATGTAAATATACCATACATTTTGCTCCGTCTTGTATTAAAGAAACTCCTGAAGGCGATTACAAATGCAGTTCCAAATAAGTCAGTATATAATTACGTATAAAGTAGTATTTCTTGATGCAAAATTGGCTAATGAGCACCTTTAACATACTACGTTGTTTAGACGCAGTTCTTTTATTTCACTATGAAAATTCTTAAACTTTTTGTACAAAAGTTGCTTAATGTCGTATGAAAATAATTACCATGTTGTAGTAATTCTTAAGTGATTATATTTACGAGCGTCCGGTTAAGTGAAAGCAGCCTTTAAGTATCAATTGCATTGAAAGCGCGATGCTACTATATAATAATTTGCGGTCTTTGACACTAAATTGTAAACATAATCATTTTGCATTTCCTCACAGTATAAAGCCACCTAAAAATAATACAAAACTTGAATAAACCGACTAAGGACCTACTAATAAACTTTCTCCATTTAATGTAATTGATAAGTTGATAAATACATTACGGCCGGAAATAAAGTGTACCGAAATTTGACAGCGTTCCACATCCTGTTGAATGCGGAAAAGATTTGATATCATGGTTAATTGGATTACAATTTCTTCCTAAAGAATCCTATACGAAATGTAAATAACATAAAATGGTGCTCGGTATTTCAGGAAGAGGATGTCTCGTATAGTATTACCACAGTTTAGTATATACAGTTACGAAGTTTGGAATGTTTTTTTTTGCATTTCTCGCGATAGTTGCTAGCCGCTTGGAGCGTTGTGAGTAATAGGAACAATAGACTATGTCATGTCATCGTAATCTAATACAGGCCGTAAGGCAGACCATGTGACGCGCTTAACCCGATCACGAAGGGCGGTGTTTCAACCATATAAATTATTTGGAATGCATAAAGAGTAACATATATTTATCTAAAATGTAGTGTAATTGCATTAATAAAATTTAAAACAATGATTATGATACACTTCAGACATAATTCACTTGCGAGTTAAGGTGTAATATTATTTTTGGTGTGAAAATTACGTTGTTTGTATGTGTAATACCTATCTTTATTTCGATTAAATATCGCGAAATTCTTGTACATTCATTTATGCACGATTCAATAATTTTCAGTTGCACCGCACGGATATTTAGATATGTTGAAATTATAGGTTATGTTTACTGTACGAGTGCCCCTTTCTGTCTAATTTTAGTGGTCTCCAATGCCCTGCCATTACATGTTATGTCATATGGAAATTATAGGCTATGTTTACTATATTTAACTTACAGTATATTCCTACATTCGCAATTATAGATTATAATTAAACTTAATGTTATGTACGATATTCCGCACATTCAATTTGTCTATATTTTAATACTACTGTACAATCGAGTAAGTCCTGAATGATTGTATTTATCTACTTCCTAAGAGACGAAGTAACACAATCGCACGTACACTAATTTCATAGGAGTGGTATGGTAAATTTTTGTATCTACAATTAAGGAAGGTAGAAGTGCTAAATTAAAATCACAATATAAATTCAATTTTATTAAACCTCAAAATAGCTTCCATTATAAACTTAAAATGTTGATGCGAACAGATTATGCTAACATGTAAAATTCTCTTCACATTAAAATAACACAGTTTTGTAATTATTTCTGCAACAGATTATGCAATAAGAAGTAAACGGAACTTATGGACACATTACACTAAATAAAGCTTAGCAATGATACGCACAAAAGTTATAATATAATATTTCACTGAGCTCCATAGACTGAAATAGAAAACCCGAACATACATTTTATCGTCTGCTCGGGAAAGGGTCTGTGCTGAGGCGATAGTAGCGATCCTGGTCAGCAACTATCTATGTATGTATGCATATTTATTATTGAGCTTCGCAACTGCATATACTAAACTGTGGTATTACTGTCGCTCATACTTACCTACTTACAAATGGCTTTTAGAGAACCAGGAGGTTCATTTGCGCCCCCACGTAAGCCCGCCGGATCCTATCCTGAGCAAGATTAATCCAGTCCCTACCATTATATCCCACCTTCCTCAAATTCATTTTAATATTATTCTCCCATCTCCGTCTCGGCCTCCCTAAAGGTCTTTTTCCCTCAGGTCTCTCAATTAACACTCTGTACGCATTTCTGGATTCGCCCATACGTGCTACATGCCCTGTCTATCTCAAAGTCTGGATTTAATGTTCCTAATTATGTTAGGTAAATAATACAATGCGTGCAGTTCTGGGTTATGTAACTTTCTCCATCCTCCTGTAACTTCATATTTTCCTAACCACCTTTTCTCTAACACCCTTAAACTCCTTCACTCTCTCAAAGTCAGTGAATTATTGTCGCTCATTTGGAATAAAATTGGTCTACACTTCGTTCCATAGTGCCTGACAGGTGACGTAAACAGAGGAGGACAGAAGTATAATTGCTATTCAATCAATTGCAGAGGTCTCATTAACCACTTAGGATTGTTATTTGTGAATTTCTTTAGCTGATTTTGTAAAAATTGTAAATTTTGTTTTATTTAATGACACTCGCAACTGTCGAGGTTATATCAGTGTCGCCGGTGTGGCGGAATTTTGTTCCGCAGGAGTTTTTTTTACATGCCAGTGAATCTACTGATATGAGCCTGTAGCATTTAAGTGTCATATACCTGAGCCGGTATCGAACACGTAACCTCGGCACAGAAGGTCAGTACTCTACCGACTGCGCCACCCAGACCGAACTGATTTTTCAAAATTCGTCAAACTTTACTTGTTAACATTGCAAAACGGGCCTCAGGTGTAATTATAACATGGAACAGCTTCGTCCTTGAAAGAAAATGGATAGGTGAACAGCAGGTAAACAGATTAGATTATTTTTCCATAGGCTATACTGACGTGTTTGAGCAGTATTGTAATAAGCCGGGGAAATACACGGCCTATTCATAGCACGGTATCGTTTGGTTATCGTTACCACATACAGCAGTGGGTGATAACGGTAACAAGGACACAACAGTGGGTGGCTATCTCGGCATGACACAGTAACGAACGTAGGGTAATCACTTTCTAATTTCGATTCATGTCACCGTCCGAAAGAAAGTTTCTTTGCCAGTGTGTTGCGATGGGCCAGCTGCCCAATATCACCTGTCTCGCGCCCCACTGTTATTTCTTCTCTGGGTGCACTTCTACTTCCAAGCTTCTTGTAATGACTCTGCGGTCACACCCACAAGAAAAACACTTGCAGCTGCTTCGGTACTTGGCTTCCTCTTTGAATAGTTTTGTAGTCCACTTTCTGCATTTCATAAGAGACTTCAGCTTTTACAGTTCATTAAACACACAAACGTCGAGCTTCCGTCGGAAGCCTTTAATTGGTTCCTACAACTGTTTATTTTAGAACTTCTTAAACCGAATCATATAGGAACGATCAGCGTCACAAATGATTTGTAGTGAGTTCCAAACTCCCAGACATAATATAAAGTGTAAACTTTAAGTTTAATACAATTTTGCTCGTTGTTGCTTCATTTTCGAGATATTTTTTTTATATATGAAATATTTCATACCTTGTTTTCGGAAAGTTATTGATTGAATTTCCAGAATGCTCAGTCAATTTAAGAGAGCCGAGTGTTATGATAATATGTTCGGAGAAAATTCACAAACTATTAGGGAAAACACGGAAGTTATACTTGAAGAAAGTAAAGAGCTGGTTTGGAAGTAAATTCCGAAAAGACAAAGCATATGATTATGTCTCGTGACCAGGACATTGCACAAAATGGAAAATGCACAAATTGGAAATTCCAAAATGCTCTGTCAGTTTAAGAGAGCTATGTGTTATGATAATATGTTAGCAGAAAATTAACAAATTATTAGGGAAAACACGGGAATTTTACTTGAAGAAAGTAAAGAGATACGTTTGGAAGTAAATCCCGAAAAGACAAAGTATATGATTATGTCTCGTGACCAGAACATAGTACGAAATGGAAAAATAAAAATTGAAAATTTACCCTTTGAGAAGGTGGAAAAATTCAAATTTCTTGGAGCAACAGTAGGTCTAACAAATATAAATGACACTCGGAGGAAATTAAACGCAGAATAACACATACAGTCTGCTCTCACAAAAAAAATAAAATAAAATAAAATAAATAAAAATAATAAATAAAATAAAAAAACTAGAAGTTAGAATTGATAAAATAGTTATATTACCGGCTGTTTTATATGGCTGTGAAACTTGCACTCTCACGTTGAGAGAGGAACAGAGGCTAAGGGTGTTTGAGAATAAGGTGCTTAGAAAAATAGCCTATTTGGGGCTAAGAGGGATGAAGTTACAGGAGAATGGAGAAAGTTACACAACGCAGAATTGCACGCATTGTATTCTTCACCTGACATAATTAGGAACATTAAATCCAGACGATTGAGATGGGCAGGGAATATAGCATGTATGGGCGAATCCAGAAATACATATAGAGTGTTAGTTGGAAGGCCGGAGGGAAAAATACCTTTGGGGAGGCCGACACGTAGATGAGAGGATAATATTAAAATGGATTCGAGAGAGAAGTGGAATATAAAGGAAGGGACTGGATTAATCTTGCTTAAGATAGGGGCTCATGGCGGGCTTATGTGAGGGCGGCAATGAACCTCCGGGTTATCTAAAAGCTTTTTGTAAGTAAGTGTGTTATGATAATAAATGATTGAATAAATTTTAGTTTTGTCCTTTAAATGTAAATAATTTTGATCCGAACAAAAGTAACATTGTAAAATTTCTTTGCAGAACGAAAGTTACATTTTTTTGGATCAAATTTCTGCACATTTAAAGGACAGAACTAAAATTCTTTCAATCTTTCGTTATCATAATACAATTTCTTAAACTGACTGAGCATATTGGGAATTAAATCGGTGGCTTTCCCAAAACACGGGGATATTAGAACAAAGCGAATACAAGGATAACGAGAGGAATACCGGTACAAGGAGAACAAAGGGGAAATAAGGAGAACATGAGGAAGATAAGAAGAACAAGGGAAACACAAGTAAGAACAAGAAAAATACATGTGAGCAAGGGGAACGCAAGGAGAACAAAGGGAACATAAGAAGTAAAAGGGAAAAGCAAGATCAAGGGGATGACAACGAGAACAGGGAGAACACCAGGATAACAATGGGAATACAAGCACGTATAACAAGAGGAAATGAAGGAGATCTGGGGAACACATGGAGAATGACGGAAATACAAGAAGAACAAAGGAGGTGCTTGCATTTTTATTTGACAGTCAATTCCCGGGTTACCTCCCCTGCTATATCTAGTGAAGAGAAAGATGCAGTTGTAGGGTAAAGGTTGGTAATACCGTGATATGAATAATATCGTGATACCGTGTTTGTGAGCTTATCACGATTTTACTGAGTGAGAAGGGGGTCGATTTTGTGCAGCAACGTGTAGAGCAGTGGTGGGCAAAATGAAAGCAACCCACAAGACAGGATTTAAATGGCAACTATTTACTGTGGGAGGGGTTGACTCTACAGTGCAGTGACGGATTTACAGTTGCGCCAATACACTCCTTCCTACCATATGTAATTAGAAGAGTTCATTCACGTGATATTTAATTAATCATTTTTAAAAGCAATTTCTTTGAAATTAGGATTTATATCTGTGTATGCTATTTTCAGTTGTGCAAGGAGATGAGCATCACTTAAGCGGGATCTGTGGCTAGACTTAATAAATTTCATTTTAGAAAACAGCTGTTCGCATTGGTAGGTTGATGAATACATACTCATTATTTTTTACGCGAACTGTCTGAGCAGTGGACATGTAGTATTGGACAGCTTTTTAAAAATTTTGACCCCCAGCAAACCTTCACATTCTGCTTTCAATAAACTATCATTTTGCAAATCCAGTACCTCTAACTGCAATTCTGGGATAACATTTTAAATTTCAACATGAAAAGGAGTGACAAAAATATTGAAATCTTTCTCGGTCGACCTGGTTGGCGAGTTGGTATAGCGCTGGCCTTCTATGCCCAAGGTTGCGGGTTCGATCCCGGGCCAGGTTGATGGCATTTAAGTGTGCTTAAATGCGACAGGCTCATGTCAGTAGATTTACTGGCATGTAAAAAAACTCCTGCGGGACAAAATTCCGGCACATCCGGCGACGCTGATATAACCTCTGCAGTTGCGAGAGTCGTTAAATAAAACATTTTTTTTCTTTCTCCATTCTTTGAAAATCACTGAATCTGTGTTCTTTGAGCTCGTATAATAGGTGATCTATTTTAAGGATGTACTTATTTAATATTTGTAGCTGATCCTAAACATGAGAAATGAAAGAACCGCCTTTCTTGTAAGTGTGATATCCTCTCGATTCAGTTGTTTCTGCGAAACACATTGTACTCGTATCACTAATGAAGCTGCGAAGTACAGCAGTCCAGTATAATCCGCCACGACATTTTCGTGGGGTGGGGAAAGGGAAGGTAGGGGGTAAGGTTGATGCTTCGCTGAGGTCTGACGTCACTGTGGCAATGCTGCCGGAATGTCCGCCACTGGATAGAGCAACAATCCCCTGTTGACGCACAAAACCGGTCTTTCTCTCGCCCAGTACAATTGTGATAGACTCTCAAACACAGATCACGATATTACCCTATGCCAAGAGTTAACATTTCTTTTTAACCGTAATTTCATGTACAATTCTGTAGCAAAATGGAGCGAGTGTGAAGTACAGTTAATTGAATTCCTTCAGTGTGTTAATCCCACTTATTTTTATAAAACAATTTATTACATTTTGTTCAATGTATAACTAATACTGAAAACTGAACTTTCTACGATTTTGACAGATATAGGTTTAACCAAATAGAGTGCAAGTTACACTAGACTTCCTTTAGAAAACAAGACTCACTGGACCTGACAGAAACAGAAATATAATAACCATGTTAATAATATTCGTAAACAGAAACTATGGGTATAAATTAGTTCGACCGGGCGTAACTGTCATGCATCATACTCGTATATGAGGTTACTAAAGAAGCTCTCTTAACAATGTTTCCAGTTCACGGTCACCTAAATTTTACATTACCTTGCTATTCTCACGGCCACTCTTTTACATAGGAGATTGATAGTCCTGTCCATCCAGTTCTGAATATGACATACCAGTTGCAATGTCAATTCATTACGGGTGTACATAAGAATAATGATCATAATTTCACACGTGCACTTCTCAGCCAATGAACGAGCTCTTTGACACTAGATTGACCAATGAGAATCGAATTACACTGAGAGTTAAAAATATGCTACTCAAAATTAAAAATTGATAGTTTTTCCTCCTACGTTCATTTATTCTATTTGTATCGTCTCTGTTTCGATGTTTCGATGGATCAGCAATCAAGCAATTACATAAGACTCGCAGTCTCAACATGCAACAATAATTAATTACAATAATTGCACTATTAATTAATATGGGCCATCATAAGAGCACAAGTCAATTTTTGGCGAAATTGAGATATGTACAGTTTTGTCATCATCAGCTCGATATCTATGTCTGGTAAAAAGAGTACAAGTCAAAACCTGCTGTAGAACGCCGCATTCTCTGATGCACATAACAGTATCTTCAAAATCATGTACGATGTTAAACAGTTCTTTGTTCTCCTGTAAAATAAGTTTTTTTGACTTGTACTCTAATGATCTCCCATCAAAGTTACTGTAGGCCTAAGTAAAAATGTTTGCAATATAATTAAACATGTTGAAAATTGTAGATAAACAATGATAAAATAGTTCAAAATAAAGTATTGTTATAATCTCAAATGTTCGGTTGTTTTTATTATACGGACCTTTCTAGTTTTTTTTTTTTTCCTCTAGCTATTTATACTCGCTCAACCCCGGGCTATAAGCTTGAAACGGTGGAACCAAAAAGGTGTACTAGTATGGCCGCCAAATTACCCATAGTCCATCTCTTTCTCCGGTGTGTTAAACAGCTGTTATGTTCGTAGTATTACGATTACGACTTCTGTTTTGTGTTGTGAATATTTTGAAAGTCTAGTAAAATTCAGCGGGTGTTATTTTTATAAAAGCTAATATTCTTTTCTGTTGGTGAATATAGTGAATAGCAATAAAAGAAAGTAGAAATGAAGTGTTCAGTCCATGTAACAACCATAACACGTTTAATAAAGCTACAGTGAAATGTGCACTGATATAATAATCTACTAATTTACTCCTGTTCTCTCCACATCCATATAATTTTTGAAGCTTCATATGTTAGATAGAGCATAGGTGGATATATTATGCTGTTGAGTCTAATTTTTTTAAATACCTGGATTTATAAAGTATCTTAAGTTACTATACAGAAAAGTACAGGGTGAAGGTCAACCATGACAAATATAATTACGTAAGGTTGTTCGACAATAAAATATTATAGGCTGCAGTATTTTCAAAGAGTGTAGGCTATTATTTTTATCATGTAGTTGCTACATGGCCTAATATTGGTAAATTGCATTATTTTTAAAGATAGGCTATAAAATATTTTACATTTTTATACACAGTACAAAGAATATATACAGTCATATTATAATGCTAAATTACATTTTTAATGATCAACTGTTTTATTAATAAATGTTCAGAAAAGTGTAGGCCACATTTTCATATAGGTTATGTAGTAGGCCTATCTTTTATATAGATGGACCATTATACGGCCTAACACAGTACTAAGTTATATAGCTATACTTTATCATGTCTAAATTTACAGAAAAATGAGAAAAGTGTGCATTTGTTGCATAAGCTATAGTCAGTGTTTTTCTTCTGGAGAAAAAAGTTCTGGAATTCTGTGTAGAATTATAACAGACTGGGAGGTGATTACTATCCAGTGTCGTTTTTAACCTCCTTTTCGCCCAACTTTCTTGGTGTGTCAGAGTTTGATGGCAGTTCTGATGATGTTGAAATTATATAAGGAACTTCTTTTAGAGTGTCTGGATTATGATGCCGGACCACAAAGGGAAGAGAAAAAAACTAGGCTAATTTGTATATGAAATCTTATAGACTTTAATTAAATGCACTGTACTTCATCATTGTTAAATTCTAAATATATATATATATATATATATATATATATATATATATATATATATATATATATATAGTGGATGATATGCTTACACATGCAAAGTTGGAACTGCATATGATTTCAGTCTAACACTAGAGCAGGAGGAGGACCTGTCAAAACATTCTTCCAGGAAATGTTGCGAATAAATAACGCTTCTTGCCGTTGGCTGCCAATTTGGCGTATTTATAAATTTTAGCCATTCAATTTTACGACTTAAATCTTTCGGAAATCTGTAAAGAACGTAAGCCATAATGGTTAGGTCTACATACTATTATATGAATTCCATTCATTATACATAAATATAACAATATAATGCTTAGATATGAAAGGTCACGGCATTTCCTGAAGATTTTGGTTTAGCTGTTACACCACAAACGCAACAACTAACCATTATTAAAATTTCAATTAGACATTTAAATTTCGCCATGTGACATAACAGCCTGTAGCAAAATTAAATACTTGGCGGTATTTCGCGGAGAATTATGGGACAAAAGGTGTAGTTTGACGTCACATCCGTCCCATCGCTTGCAAGCATTTCCCCTTGGATCGCTCTCTCCTTTCTTTTTATTCTCTCAGTACTCGCTTTAACATCTCCGGTCATATCGCGAGCTTTCATTCTGATCATCTCTGCTTCGATTCGACTGTTTTTTTTTTTTTTTTGGATCTTATTATCATAATCTCGAATGTTTAGTTGTCCAGAATTACGGCTGTTCGAATTGGGATTATTATTATAATGCCAAACTTGGAGCCAGGCCACAAACGGAAACACTAAAGGAGGAAGGTTCGATCCGGTGCTGTAGCTCAAAGATCAGAGCGCTTGGTACGTAGAACCAAGGAGCCGGGTTCGATCCCCGGCGCCGGAGCGAATTTTTCTCCTCAAATATTAATTGTCAACATTACAGAGATTATTCTGTAGGACAAATTAATAAATCCATAATATTCTCATAGCTGGCAGTGCATCACAACTGCGAAATACCGGCCGAAATAAGTCACTCAACAGAGTGCACTCCTAGTATAATGGCAGTTAACACTATACATATACGCCAACATATATGCCTAACTTGGAGTCAGAACACAAAGAGAAACACTGAAGGAGGAAGGTTCGATCCGGTGCTGTGGATTGAATTCGGAGTAGCTCAGTGGTCAGAGCGCTTGGTACGTAGAACCAAGGACCCGGGTTCGATCCCCGGCACCGGAGCGAATTTTTCTCCTCAAATATTAATAATTATAAAATGTTATTTTAGATTTAGGTGTTAAGTATATGCTTGTTGTCTTGCTTTCGCTTCTCAAACTATTTGAAAGGTTTGCATATCTAAGGGCGTTGTCAACTGTCCGAAGACAGGTCTGGACCCAGTAAGTGACACCAACAAGGCATCACTAGGCCAGGAGATAAGGGGGTAGGATGGCCTGTTCCTTTCCCCTCATGTAAGGGTATTTTAAATAAATACTTTCACTTTCCCTGGAAAACACTTTCAAACATTGGTTTTAAGTTTTGAAATTCTAGCAAGTTTAAACTTTCTAACGCATAAACTACAATTTAAAATTTTGGACATTTTTATTCACGAATTAACAAATTTTGAAGTTTTCCAGAAAAGTAATAAAGGCCTAGATCCACATTTTTGGAATGTCTATCGCAAAACTACGGAAGTATCCATTTCCGCATTTTACATGCAAGTGAGAAATTATGTTCTTGAATTAGTGCCAGAATGAAAATATTCTTTCTGTGCATTGCCTTACATATGACGAGCACAAGAAACAAACGTCCAAAGAAATTTTAAGAATGATAACCCAAAGGCAAGAGAATATAATGGGTCTTGAAACTTTTAATTTGCTGTTCTATAAAAACAGTAAAACGTGACTTCTCAGGTTTTTTCCCTGTAGTCTTCATGTTATTGTTACAAAGCTTTTATTTCACAAATACAGTCAGCGACACGATAACTTAACAAACGTCATTCAGAAATGTTCTTTTATCTATTTTATCGTGGAATCTAAACCACGCTTACTTTGCTTCTCTGTAAAGTTCTGGAAATTTTCCTCAAAATAAATCGCCGGTTTTTTGTAAAGACAGAAAATGATAGTTAAAGTATCAGGAAAACGTCAAAACTCTTATCATGACGAATGAAAAGTAGATATGTGAAAACCTTGACGTTATATAAATTATATACGTCATTGTTTCCAAGACTTGAATGTTGCTACGATATGAAATACAGTATAACCTGTTAACAATAGTTTTTTTCCTATCACGGAACTGATACCACATGAAAAAGGCCAGGCATAATGCGATTTGATAATAACTGCTGCTTGAAAGCGAAACGCAATACATACTCGTAACCCTAGAAGATAGCATGCTTCAAACTGATTACATGGGTAGCTAACGCTTTTGTCACCGAAGTGGTTACAGTTCAATTTTCGAAGGATGTATAACGTTTGTAACGGAAAAAGCGATGTGTAGCAATCTGTCTAAAAATACTTAGACTTTCTTTTTTAATCATGCAATTGAGGGGAGTCACATTCAAAACGTGCTAAATGCATAATTTTTAATATTGAGACAAATGAGAAAATTATATACAAGTATCTCAGTAACAATGAGCAATGCAATTATTTTAATATAAGCTTGCAATATTAATATGCGTTACAAGAGCGGTATGTTGAAGTTTTCATGTTCGAGGAAAAGTTTGAAAAAGCGAAACGTAGTTGAGCTTTTTTAATTTCCGAGAATTGAAAAAAAACATACCGCTCGCGTATCGTACATTATTTTGTGCGAAGATCGTTTATTACATACCTTAAAGAAGAATTTCTAATTAGTTGCAATAAAATCTCCATCTTGGTTTCTGTTCAATGACGGCAAATTTGCAAAACAAAAATATCTATCTTCAACATTGTTGCTTTAAAATGTTTTCTGTGTTTACTATACTCCAGCAGGCCGTGATATACGTCTGTCTTTTTTTTCCCCCAGTCTATGATGAGTCTGGAATCTTGTTGATTTTTTCACGGCTTCCCTAATGTTACTTGCATCACGAATGCAGTAACTTTAGTGGAGTTGTAGAGTTTACTTAATTTTTGCAAATATTTAAAAACAATAATTAACAGTGCAATTTAGGCGAAATTGCAGTGGTAAGTTTCCAATTTATAATTATTACTATATTGAACGTCTCTAAAAATAATATGTTAAAAGCCTAAAGCAGTAAAATCAATATGTCACTTAAGCGGTAAGAAGAGGGAAATTGTTATGTGTGTTAGGTTGGGAATACTGAATGTGGAATTTTAGACTTTCCGCGGATTGGTTTTGTGCGGAAACCAAGCAAATACGCACTATCTCGAACAAACATATATTATTTTCTATTAGAACTCAAATTATGAATCGATTCGTTCAATTATTTTATCAGATGATGTTTTAATTCTATATTAAACAGGGTTTGCAGGTGAGTTTCTATGAAGCATAAATAATAGTTATTTATGATACAAGTTCGTAAAGGTTCTCTTTTTAGCACGAATGTAATGTTTGTTTTCACAAACACATGAGGGTCAAAAAGATGACTTTACGAATGTGTCATACAATGTTTTTTTCTATAATAGCACAAACTTACAGTAAATAAATATTTCAAGTTGGAAAGGTTATAAGATCACAATGTCATTGCCGTCTAAACTCATAACCATTTGAATGTAAGTATTCATGTAATGGCAGCCTGTTTTATTCATGTTCACGATTTCACGGCCGTCTAAACCGGCCATATAATCAACAAAGCTGTTAGGAAAAGTTGAACGATAAATCTTGTTGCAATGGGTAGGGGCTACTACTAATTTTAGAATAATAAGGCAAAAATGTAAATATGAATGTTAAATTTGTTAATTTATATCAGTAATGAAAAATCGAGGTAATACATTAATTTTTTACCGAATGAAGTCTGTACATTGAATATTAAATTTCCTTTGGCAGTGCGTAAAATGAATAGCTGTGTCTAAAGTGATTTCCTACGTTTTTTAAGCACTAGTGTTTTAAAGGTTCACTTTAGGCGCTGTAAACAATGAGTAAAACGCAACTTTAAGCACTATCGTAGAAAAAATAAATTTACAACAGTACATTTTACTGAAAGACATGATGTGGTTCATTTTTATATTACGTTTTTTCATACAACAATGCATTTTTAACACTACAAGGACCTTACCGGTCATTCTGACCAGTAAGCGTTCTTTAACGTTTCACAAATCGCACGGGATTCATTTAGCGCTATATGAATGTAAATATTATGTATGTATGTATGTATGTATGTATGTATGTATGTATGTATGTATGTATGTATGTATGTATGTATGTATGTATGTATGTATGTATGTATGTATGTATGTTTGTGTGTGTATGTATGTATGTATGTAAGTATGTAAGTATGTATGTATGAATTCATGAATGCACGTATATTTCGTGAAAGAAAACAGTAACTGGTGTGTCTTAACACGTAAATACAAGGAAGGAAAATATATTTCCCGTAAGGATAACGGAATGGGTAACCACAAAAGGAGAAAGCGAGAACACGCCAAAGAAGTTGGTACATTGGTAATAGGCAGAAAAAGCAGATAGAGGAAGAGCACTTAGACAGGAGCTTATGAAAATTAGAAACTTGAAGACGGTGACAGTCACTGTAATTCTGAACAGATATACAATCGTAAGAACTGTTCTTACATAAAAATACCCAGTTAAACAGTTTTATAAGAGTACTAGTTATTGTAGGCAATCCAGCCTTCATTCAGTGGAATCACAGTTTGAACACGTATGGTGATGTAAGATTGGCATTTCAGAGATTACATCATAAGATCAAAGATCAATCTCGCTGTTATACCTGTAATTTAAATTAAGAATGCTTTTCCTTTAGCACAACCATACACATTTATTACTGGCCTATCCTATTGTGGATTACTAGCTAAAAAGCCAAACATTAGCAAGACTTACATCATCCATACAATAATCATATACTTTGTTATTCTCTTGGTTTTATTTATCCGTTTATACATGCTTGTTTAAGCATTACTCTTCCATGTTGTTTATTATCATAGGTTTCATAACTTCCGTCAACGTTTTTAAAATTTCTTAATAAACCATCACTTATTCTCCAGAGTCTCGCGTCCATGTCCCTGAGTTTTACATGCATTAGAATATAATGCAATACAATAAAATAAAATAAAATAAAATAGAGTAGTGTAATAGAATATAATAAAGTAGAATAGAATACAATAGAATAAAATAGTATAGAATGCAATAGAAGACAATGCAATATAATAGAATGAAATGGAATATAATAGAATACAATACAATATAATACAATAGAGTAGTATAATAAAATATAATAGAATACAATAGAATATAATAAAATGGACTAGAATACAATAGAATAAAATAGTATAGAATACAAGAGAATATAATGCAATGTAATAGAATAAAATGGAATGGAATAGAATGCAATGCAATACAATAACATAGAATAGAATACAGTACAATAGAATACAATAGATTAGAATAGAATACAATAGAATATAATACAATAATTTTAATATATTCAAATTCTAGATTTAATGAACCAACAAAAATTACATAAAATGCATGTCAGCTAGAGACCTACAAAACTGCGCACACAACCGGTTTAGATTCGACCGGTCGGAGCTCAACCGGCTACGATGAACATCGGGCCGAATAACTCTGTTGTCGAGCGGTTACGCCTGATGTATTGCAGAGTAGACAGAACACCAGCGGATTTACATGAAACTAACGTTTTTCGAGTACACAACCGGAGTAACAAGGAAATTTACGTTGTCTTATTGAGAAAAAAAGTGTTTGCAAGTATTCTTACAGTTCATTCGACACTATAACACATATAATAATAATAATAATAATAATAATAATAATAATAATAATAATAATAATAATAATAATAATATTTATTAATACTATATTTTCTTTATTATTCTGACATGCAGTAACTTTATAAGTATCGTTTATATTTTAAACTTTGAGGGTGGTATTCATAGACATTTCGCAGCACGCGCTACAAACATACTAAACTAGCCCCGGCTATCCACTGGTTACTAGTACAGAATTCAAATCATATCCTATCGCTAACACTGGTTTATGAATACGAAAAACGCTGATAATCCACCGAAAGCCCGCGCTAAAAATGTCTATGAATACGGCCCTGAGAGTTTTACTAATGAAAGTTGCTTATAGATATGTTAAACAATGTTATAGTTTTTCACAGAACAAGACGTGCACAAGCCATGTAGCCTATATTTTTCTTACCAATAAACGCTATATATATTTGGCGTTTTTCTATACCAGTGTTAAACAGTATACGTCAAAACTTCATCATTTGATTACGTCGTAACTCTTTCTCGTCACATATTGACTGAATCTTGTTCGATTTGTATATGATCGATATTACGTAAGTTCATGTAAGATCGCGAATTACTTAGAACACAAATCTCACACAGAAAGAAATGGTAAGGAGGAAGAAAATACGATCTCCAAATAACACCAGGTACATTTCATCATACAATAACTCTTTAACATTTTCTCAGTATACAAACAGAGTAATAATATTGAAGGATATTTATTTTGTTTAATTACAAATATATGTTTGCTTCAAATAGGAATACAAATAATTTGACACTTTAATACATTTATTTTTGTATTTCGAACTTGCAGTAATTTGACTAGTAACAAATAAATGAACAATGGACACAGTGACATCGAAGGAAATAGACGTAATGTATAATGTGAAATATCATAATGTAAACATATTCAAAAATATAATTACAATTCATTATAAAACAAAATAGGAAATAAGTACATAAGTCCATTATGACGTTTGTACTTTAAACTAAAAAAAAATGTATAGGCCTACCTCTAAAACAATAGTTGCTTGCTTTTAATTATTCTAATCAGTTGAAATATTATTTATTAAGAAATCAATTTAAAAAGATAAACAGTAATGTTATTTTCAACAACACGATTACTTTGAGTCCCAATGGTGGTTGTTCTGTACAAAATAAGTATAATTTACACATTTCTAAACTACGAATAACAAAAGAATAGCAAGGTTTAGAAACAAATCATTCTGTATAGAAAAGACCTACTTCAGAGAAAACAAGTGTCATTCAAAGAACTATTTTATTACACACGTGCTAATATCAACTATTTGATGTTCACAATTATTATTAGGGCTATTTCATAGACTACATGATCAGAATTGACTTCTTGTGTTTATGTATTAATAAATCTGTTTTACTAGTCTAAAGTTACGCTCGGTGGAAACACTTATTCATGGAATGGCCAATATTCGTTTCACAAGTGTTGCTAGAGAGGCTAGAGTTGTTTGGTGATCTTTTCATCAATTTAGTATGTAGAAAATGAAATGAGCATAATGTATAATGTGAGATATAATAAGTAAATAAATCCAAAATAGAATTACAATTAATCACAAAACATAAAATTAAATAATTATTAACTCTAAATGCATTCCTCCAAAACAGTAGCTATTCATATACAGAGTAGAAGTGAAATAACCCCGCAGATTGTGCGGGGCGGTAAGGTTCACTTAAATGAATGGAAAACCTATATTACGTTTATGCCTCTAGTCATAGTAAACATACTAAAAGCATTGGTTTTTATTTATTTTTATTGGGTTATTTTACTACGCGGTATCAACATCTAAGTTGTTTAGCGTCTGAATGATATGAAGGTGATAATGACGGTGAAATGAGTCCGGGTCTAGCACCGAAAGTTACCGAGCATTTGCTCGTATTGGGTTGAGGGAAAACCCGGAAAAAACCTCAACCAGGTAACTTGCCCCGACCGGGATTCGAACCCAGGCCACCTGGTTTCGCAGCCAGACGCGCTGACCGTTACTCCACAGGTGTGGACAGCATTGGTTGTAGTAGGTTTCAGAAGATATAAAGTTATTTTTGTTTTAGTTTTACTATTGATCGTGTTTACTGTTTTTTAAGTGTGTCATTATTGTAATATTATAATTCAGTTTTCTAGTGTAAGCAAAAATTACAACCTTGGTAATTTGTGGATACCGAAAGTTTTTTTCTGCAATTTACGCTTTACAACGTCTGTAGTTTCACGCTGCATGCTGTTTGTTCCTCTTGATGATCCGCAGCTATAATATCTGGATGGTTCACTGTGATCTTCATTTTATACGCCAGAGCCGTCCACCCACAGAGAGATCGAATCAACTCGAATACTCGTTAAACCGAATACTGAGGCAGTACGCAAGCAGATGTATTTCGCATACTGCCTATAAAGCCAGGCGTTCAGTAGCGCTATGTAAGTTCCTTCGGTTTTCAACCGGTTTTGCAGGACTCTAATGTCAGCATTGTGTATATATAATAATTAGCCCAAACAAGCCTAACGTCGTACAAGAAGGATAGTTAAATACTCGTATAAACTGATGTGAGATTTCAGTGAATTGGTCATGAGTTCGATGCCAGATGTATATTTTATTATACTCTATAAATAAGGATCTGTACTTATTCGCATGAATTTTCTAACGTTTACAAAAATCAGTAAGGCAACTTCATGGCATACACTGAAGAAAACACAATGATTTATTTTACCATGGCCCTCCAATGTTTCTAAGACCGGTTAGCATACATACGGTCTGGAATTATCAAAAGAAACGTTCCCGGACAAGGGTTCCTAAATGAAAGTTGTTCATTATGATCTCTTCTTCCGTCCATAAAAATTTATAACTATAGCAGTTGATGATTTCATTTGGTATCCTCAGAAGTAGTTTCTTCCTTACCGATAGAGTGCAGCACCTGCCAGTTCCTTGGCCAGCTTTTATTAGGAAGAGGATTGCTTTGTTTTTTGTTTCTACATGGTGTCTGTATGAAAAAAATTCAGGTCAGAAAGGATTAAAAATTCCGCTATTTTTGTAATATCCCTGTACATGTAACGTCATATGTAACTGGTGAACATAAACCTAAGAAGTATTACTAAACCGCGAAGCCGCACGACATTTCCTCTGCCAATATTCCGTAATTTTTTCAGAATTCACCATCACACACTCACGGACAGGAGAACGCGAATTCGATTATGTGCAACGTTCAAAACATACAGAGATGAGCCTGCCTGGAGAGAAATAAAAAATAGGTTGCAGCCGTCAAATTACTCTTCAAGGAACGACTGCTCATATAAATTGAGGGAAAGAAGACAGAGGACGGACACTGGAAAGTTTTCCTTTCTCAATCGTACTAACAGGGACTGGAATGCTTTACCTGCAGACTTACTAAAGGCTTTACCAATAACCAAAAATATATTTAAAAATAGGCTTAAGGACTTTACTAATAGACGGTAGTATATTATACACACTATTTAAAGGATGTAATTGATATTTTGTTATTGAAGTGGTGTATCAGTGAAGAAGTGTGTTGTGTCAGTGAAGTGTGAAGTGTGCTGTATCAGTTAAGTGTTTTTATTTATTTATTCAATCTGACAGATTAAGGCCATAAGGCCTTCTCTTCCATCCCAGCAGATAGCACATATAAATACAAAAAAGAAATACAGACGCTGGTGAAAATAATACAAATTAAATTAAAGCCCTATAGAGGGTCAACAGGGTCAAAAGTGTGTTGTGTAAGTGAAGTGTGTTTCTGTCAGTGAAACTTTATGGTTTATAGTGGCAGTGAAATGTTTTGAAGTGTTAGTGAAATCAGGATAGAATCAGTGAAATGTGTCGTAGTTCCAGTGCAGTGAGTGAGTTGTCAGCGAAATGAGTGTATTGCTGAAAGGTACTTGAGCAGGTATAAACATATCATACTCGTGGGTTTCAGTTAATAGCTTAATAAATTGAATTGAATAGAATTGAACTTAAGGTTAAGATACAAATTAGATTTACTGTAAATATTATTTTAAGTGATCGTGCTTCGTTTAATTTAGGATGCTCTCTGTTATAATAATAATAATAATAATAATAATAATAATAATAATAATAATAATAATAATAATGATAATAATAATAATAATAATTTATTATTAATTTATTATTAATTGTATTTTTCATTAATTGTGTTTATTATTAATTGTCATTATTGAGTTCAATTAGTTACCACTGCCACCGGGTATATACCCATTTGCAGTGTCAATAAATACATACATCTTTCATTGCTGGATTTTCCTCTGGGATCATATTTGGGGCTTTATGAAATATACACTAGAACTAAATGAACACACTAATAGCATGGCTTTTTTTTTTCCATAGTGGGCTCGTCAATTCTCCTGACGCACCACACCCTTAGGCTTATTGTGCTACCTATGTAAATTTTTAATACCGATTCATTAGCCCTGTTTCCTTAAGTAAGGTATACAGTCGAGATGTGAAACTCGGTTCAAAATCTTATGGGTCTATACTTCGTTCCATAATGTCTGACAGGGGATGTAAACATTGCCGGCAGTGGAGGAGAGCAGTATAATTGCTATTCAACCAATAACAGAGGTCTTCCACGTTTGACTTGAAGTCCGGCGGTTTGAAGCGTTCTACCTCCGCCCAGCTTCAAGATACTGTTCTCCAACCAGGAGATCAACCGTGAAAGGAATGTGCTTACTATTGCGTCATCTATTGCAGCGAAGCAGATAGATAATATTACCGTTATAACATCAGTTTAAAAACCATGCGCTCTCCTGCATATGTTATCCCTCTGTATGGAGAGATTAAAAGACCAGGAGATTAACAGTGATCTAATTTTGTAACTAGGGTAGTATAGTCCGACCATCGGATCTGCGCCCCCGTAAGATATGCGAACTGAACCTTAATTCCTTTTCAGCCTCGGCAATTCATTTCTCTCCCTGTATTCCTATTTCTCTCTTTTCTATCCCTCTCTCTTTCTCTCTCCCACTACTCACAATTTTGAACCGTTTTGAACCTTCTTGCGGGACAGTTTATTTGCACTTGCAGTCCAGTGTTGTCAACTCAACATGAATACTGTAGCACGAAGTGGTGAAAGAAATATCATTAAGCAAGTAATAGCATTTTGCATAAGTCAATCAGCGTCATTAGACCTACTTAAATTAAATTATGAATAAGTAATAATTAACCTTACATTATTATAAGCAATATTCAAGAGACATGACACTGTTTGACGGATGTTTGGCAACATCCCTATTCGGCAAGGTTCGTGGCCTGCTGTTTGACGTAGTGGGAGAGAAACGGGTGGAATGGGGTGAGTAGAGGCGTTAACTTTTCCAAGAACGACGACAGCGCTGAAGGGGCATAGATCCGATGGTCAGACAATATCAATATGTGTGTGTATCAATGTTATTGTTTGTGCTGTGAGAGCTATCAAATACAGATACGAGTACCCACGTGTGTGATCTTATGACATCAACATTCATTCACAGCATTACCCCGCTTCGTCTGAGTCCCCAAAGACTTTTTCGTGGTTGGAGTACAGTAAGCGTGGAATGAGACCTCTGCCATTGGTTGAATAGCAATTATACTGCTCTCCTCCTCTGCCGGCAATGTTTACTTCTCCTGTCAGACATTATGGAACGAAGTATAGATATTCTTTCCCAAAGATAAAGTATCTTCTGCGAGCCAAAGCGTCGCAGGAGCAAATAATGTGTTGGACTGTTTCAGTCTCCTTCCCGCTGAATCTATAGTCTAGGTTACCTTGAAATATACCCATTATATTAATATGCTTTTTCACAGGAGCATGACCCGTGAGAAAAGCTGTAATTGCTCCCAACTGAAATCTACTACATTGAAATAATAATTCAACCCGTTTGTTCAAGGTCTAATAATAAATTGTTTCCCATGATTGATATCTAGCGTATTGATCCAGGTTTTGTAATATTGAGTCTTGGACCACTTTTTAATCGCTTCTCGCATCTAGATATTCCAAGAACTGGCTCTGGTCCAATATATTTTGCAGTCGCCCCTTGTCTTACAAGTTCAACTTTTTTCGTTTCCCTCAATGCCACAATGCCCTGGTACCCAGATGAGTTTAGTCTCATTCTGTTCTGCCAGGGTCGAGAGTATATTGAGACAGTTAAGAACCAGTCCTGAAGTAACAGTATGGCTATAAAAAGCCATAAGATCAGCCTGACTATCCGAGAATATAAGGATCTGCTTCCCAGAGTAAGCTCTTCTTATATTTTCATGAACACATTGAATAATCGCGTAGATCTCTGTTTGAATAACAGTGGCACGTTTACCAAAGGGAAACCTCAAGCTATAATATAATCCTTGGTCTGATGCCATAGACTGATCCAGTACCTGAGTCCGTCTTTGATCCGTCTGAATACCACATCAAACACTTCTCAGAAAATTTTGGAGTTAATTTTTCCATAGCAAGGAGTTAACATAACGCCAAGTCTTAGCCTAAGTCATCGTATAAAATCAGACAAATGAATATTCTTGTCCACGGAAGAATTCGACCTCAAGGCCGTAGTTTTCATGTAACGTTAAAACTTAACCCTGTTTAGCCGTCTCGTTCAGGCTGCCTGTTCCACATATATATATAAATTTCTTATGTTTACTCCGACTCACTTTTTAAGCAATAAATGATGTAGAAATTATGAAACATTCTCAGTTTTTCAAATTGACGAAGTCATATACAGTCTATACAAAATTAGAACTGGTATTGACAATTTAGCGTCTTCAAGGTGTCACCATGGTAATCGCTCAAATCGTTGTTAGTGAAGTTGTGCTAGATTCTTCCCCCATACCACAGTCTAGTATATACAATAACGAAGCTTGAGTTGTTGAGGGTACTAGGAACAATAGACTGAGCCAGTACTATTTCGCATTGTCTGTGATGAGACAATAGTAGCGATCCTAGTGGTTAGCAACTACCTATGGATGCATATTTCCTACGTATTGAGCTTCGTGACTGTATATATTAGACTGTGCCCATACTACGTAGGCCTAACCTCCTCTTTAATTCCTCCTGGTCCAGGTGATTTACCATTCCTCTCAATTGCTAGCTCCTCTCTTTCTTCAGTTAATAATTTTTAGTGAGTAATCTATAAATTGAAGGTTAGTTTTGTGTCGTATTTCTTGGCGAAGAGATTTTAATAATAACCGCGCTTCTCTTGCTCTGCTGAATGCAAGTTTGGAAATAAAATTCGTTAATAGAGTTGGCGGAAAGTAACTCCCTAATAGAAATAGCTAATAACTTTCTTAATAATTTGTCTATTGTAATGAAACAAGTTCTGTTGTGCAATGTGAAATGGTATAAATAATCTGCAATTAAAATTAAAACTCCATACATGCACCTGCATTTTCCACCAGTATATCTAATTTCTTGGGAATAGCCTCGACTGACTTCAACACGAACTGTTGTGGTACGTTAGTGAGGACATGGCGAATACGATCCTCTAATTCATCCAAAGTTCTTGGGTTGGCGTTGCAAACCTCTTCCTTTGCCAAACCCCGCAGAAAGAAGTCACATGAAGTGAGGTCAGGATTCCGTGCTGGCCACTCATGTGGACCACAACGACCCAAGCAACGTCCTGGAAAATTTCGATCAAGCCAGACACGGACGTCGAGTGCAAAATGAGGGGGACATTTTCTTGCATGAAAATGAGATCACTGAATTTATCCCAGATGAAGATAATAGGCCAAACTTAATTTTCAAGCATGGACTGGTACCGTTCTGCGTTCATGGTGTTTCGAAGAATGAACAGACGCCCAACCTGGTTGAATGTTATGCCACACTACACTGTATACTTAGAACGGCTTTGCGACTTCTCAATCGTGGTTCCCGGATCTTCTGGTGCCCAGTAATGACAGTTGTAAACCCTCCCACATGGAAAACGGTTTTGTTGCTCCAAAAACTGGGGCTAATCTTCGTACCAAACAAATATCATCTCACCATACTCCATCCGATGGTCACAAACCTCCGTCGATAGGTCTTGATAGTAATGCGGCTTCCACGGACGAAAATGTAATTCGTACTTAAAAACATTCCGTATTGTGTAGCGGATAATTTTACTTTCACGAGCGGCCTATCGTGTTGAGTTTTGCGGCCTTCTGGTGAACATACCTCTCACCATTTGCAATGTTGCCTCTGTTGTGGATGTCGAGAGTCGACGACGCCTGCGAGTATACACCATAAATCTTGTGATGGTCTTGGGATCCAATGTATCGCGAGGTCCGTGCACTGCCCGCCACCATCTCTGCACCAGTACAACGGAACCACAGATTTCATAACGGGCTGCCACCTCAGTCCTTTCCTGCAGTGCCATGCGATGGGCCATTATGGACCACTTTCTACCTCTATAAAGAAACTATGTACTAAGTTTCATAAAATAGTACATTATGCAACGAGCCTAAAATGGTAGTAATTAAGACGCGAGTATGTTTATGAAACGAGCGCAAGCGAGTTTCATAATTTTCATACGAGCGTCTTAATTACCATTATAGGCAAGTTTCATACGACTTTTTATGCTCGACCATATTTCTAACTTGAAATTATTCATAAGTATTCATGTTATTCTTATCTGACTGGGGAGCGGAACTGACCTCGTGCAATATCTCGTAGATTGTGAGATGTGCAGACGCGAAAGTATTGAATTTTTTTCCGAGGAACAAATGTCATTGACCTTGATATAATCTAGAGAGTAAAATTAACATTAATCTTGATATAACCTTGAAATTGATTTAGACATTGAAAAACGAGATGACAAATTGAATTTATTTGAATATTATTTACAATTAACGCTAATTATTATAGTAACAGTCTACCTGGTTGGCGAGTTGGTATAGTGTTGGCCTTCTATGCCCAAGGTTGCGGGTTCGATCCCGGGCCAGGTCGATGGCATTTAAGTGTGCTTAAATGCGACAGGCTCATGTCAGTAGATTTACTGGCATGTAAAAGAACTCCTGCGGGACAAAATTCCGGCACACCCGGCGACGCTGATATAACCTCTGCAGTTGCGAGCGTCGTTAAATAAAACATAACATTCATAACATTATAGTAACAGAACAAAACCTTCTGCGACAGTATTGGATTTCCAGCCTCCGTGACGTTTCGCTAGTTGTCTTTCGATTGCATATCCGAGAATAATCGATACATGCACTTTCATATTCCTACAATGGTGTTTTCTGATTTGTGGAAAACCTGAACTTTAATGAATAGGTGTACTTTAATGAGGTCCATTATAGGGCTGCTACCAGGTGTATAATTACTACATTTCGGCATGGTCGAGCATAAAAATTATTAATATACAAACGTTGTAAGCATTTTACAATAGGTAGTTACGTTCCGTCCATCCTGTATAAATGCAATGGAAACAATACAAAATATGAAGAACAATGGTATCCCCAGGGATAACAAAAACTAGTTTTCTTAACAACTGAAAAGCAAGTAGGACCTCGAAAGACCATGCCGAAGAAGAATAACAGTTTTAAAGAATGTTCAATAATTATTTTTTTTATTGAATAACCAATTTTAAACATCGGAACAGGTTAAGTTCCGAGCCTGTATGAGAAGAAGAAAAACAAGAACTATAAGTGTACAAGCAGGTAAAGAGCTACGTCAGCTGGAGCAATTTTCCATCATTACCTTACTGAAGTCGCTCAGTGGGCAGTATTCAATAATTCCAGGCTTTAACATATTAGTCACATAATATGGGGTTTCAGATCATAGATGAAAACAGATTTAAAAAAGTGAAAGAGAGAGAGAGAGAGAATGATAAACAGCATGAGGTTTTTTTTAATGCAGTCCCTTCACAATGCATTATTTTCTCATACGACCTTCTTAAATTACGAGCCTTATACATGATTAAACCCCTCAATACTGAGTTCTTTCTTCTGTGGTGCGTTGTATTAATCTATATTTATTTTCAAGGAGAAATTTGTGATGTAACAGCCTAACTGCCATACAAACTCCATGCTGAGGACAATAATACGCGATACGGCAACCGCAACATGTAGAAAACATGCGTGGTCTATGAGCAAGATTATTTTATTCTAACCATTGCTGCCACAATGCCAATTTTGGCAGTAAGTAAAAATCAATATTACTGACATTGAAACATACGTCACTTACGGATCGCAGAACTTTACACTGTCTTTATCTTCTATTTCGAATTCTGCGCACCTCAACCCCAAGTTATCTGTCGTCTCGTCTTGTGTATTTATGCTCCAACCATAACCTAAATACTCGATTTCAGATTACCGGTCCATTGAGTATACCTCATCGTAACACTTCCCGAAACTCTTCAACTTCTCGTCATTGGAACTCCCTGTCCCATAACTTAAGGGGCTGTCAGAAATTTACAAATTTCAAAACCCGGTTGTCAGCTAGACTGCTTAGATTGTGAGCTTTCCTAAAATATATATTTTTTCTAATATATGATTTTTATTTTTAACATAGACATTTTCTTTATTATTTTACCAATTACTTCGATTCACATTATTATAATTGTTTGATTCTTAGCATTACATGTAACTAAACTTGTTTTCATTTTATTATTATTATTATTATTATTATTATTATTATTATTATTAATTGTATATTGTTCCTGTATTTCTTCCATTTTATTTTTGCTATTGTAATACAGTTTATTTCAGTGTTTAATTAACAGTTCATAGTATTTTGTTGTTTAATTTGTAAATAACTCTTGTATACATGTAACTCTCATCTAAATCAAATTGTTGAATTCTTTGTAAGTTCATGCATATGTATATACACTTTTTGCTGGTTGAGTGGAAGAGAAGGCCTTACGGCCTTAACTCTGCCAGCTAAAATAAATTATTATTATTATTATTATTATTATTATTATTATTATTATTATTATTATTATTATTACTGGTTGAGTGGAAGAGAAGGCTTTATGGCCTTAACTCTGTCAGTGTAAATAAATGAATAAATCAATAAATGAATAAAATAATAAATCAATAAGTAAATAAGTAAATAATAAATAAATATATATAGATAAATAAATAAATAAATAAATAAATAAATAAATAAATAAATGAGTAAATAAATAAATAAATAAAATTATGAATTGCAATGCCTAGTAATTATTCTACAATACAATTTTTATAATCCAGCAGATAATTGAAATTATAAATCATAGTTTTATATATTCTCAAAAAGAGTTTAGAATATTTTCGAGAGACGGGCCGCAACGATAGTCCAGTGACTGGCTGGTGCATGTTGTTTCAGGCTGAAGCCTTAGCTACTTCCGGCGAATACAAAACGAAATATAAAGTGTACAAGGACTGTGAATTGAAATTTATATTTTTAAACATTGTCGAAAATTATTTCACCATCAACGCCTCATGAGAACACTAAAAGGTAGAGTTTATAGGAAAAATCCTCATTCTATAGATGAAATGAAAGACTATATACGAGAAGAAATCCAAGCTATCAACGTTGTGGAACTTCAGAGTGTTGTTCATTTGTTTATCAGAAAATGTCAGTTGTGTGTGGCGGCAAAGGGGGGCCATTTTCAGCAACGACTGTGAGCATGGTAAGTCCAAATTATTGAACATTTATTGTTAGTACTGTTATATATTGGAGAAGCGCCGGAGAAATGGTTACGCGCTCGGCAGAAACCACGCAGGGAGCGGCCGGCAGCTCTTTTCTGGGACCTTTGATAATAATAATAGCTCTGTATGTTTATGTTGAGAGAGACAAAAATAATTCTCATTATATTAAATCAATATAAATGATATGTATAAATAAAATATTTATTTTGACAGAGACAAAATTAATTATTATTATATTAAATCAATATAAATGATATGTATAAATAAAATATTTATTTTGAGAGAGACAAAAGTAATTATCATTGTATTTTCTTTTTATCTCTGCTAAAAATGTTACTGCGTCACTGAAAAAATATTAGGCCTATACTGAAATTATAACATATTGGAATGAAATAACTAAAATATGAATATTGAAGTGTATAATTCATAATTAAAATGTTTTGCACACGAAAGAAATTACATCTTAGACTCTATTACGTTAAACATATTCATTCATTCATTCATTCATTCATTAATTCATTCATTCATTAATTCATTCATTCATTCATTTAATACTATACATTTGAGCTACATTAGGCATTGCAGTCCGAAAGAGCAGAAGCTCGTGATTAAATCAATATAAATTATATGTGTAAATAAAATATTTATTTTGAGAGAGACAAAAGTATTATTATTGTATTAAATCAATATAAGTGATATATATATATATATATATATATATATATATTTATTTATTTATTTATTTTGAGAGAGACAAAAGTAATTCCCATTGTATTAAATCAATATAAATGATATGTATAAATAAATTTATTTTGAGAGAGACAAAAATAAATAAACTATAACCAGAAATACTAAACGCTTGTGTTTATTGAAATTTTCATACATTCACTCTCTCTTTTTTGCCATACACTTCATAACTTGTATAAAAGTTTGCATCTGGGGAGAAGAAAACCACAGGAACTGCAAGTCTCCTTCCGAAACCAGTCCGAAGAGCAATAAAACCATTCCTACTCCGGTTCCAGCAAGGAATACTCTCGTTAAGGCTGTGGAAATCAAGATCATTCTAATACAAAAACTGACCATCAAGGAAGAGAACATTGAACTTCCGAATGCAAGAACATGCATCGAGTTGTCGCGACCAGTGAAAGAAAAACTCGCAAGTACACACTTTCTTCTCATACTATTTAACAGCAGTTCATTTAATAAAAATAACAACATCACTTTAACTTAGAATCTCTCAATGCAAGGTCATGAAGTAGGGACCTATGACACCTGGTTGTGTGGAAGAAAAGGCCTTATGGCCTTAACTTTGCCGGCAAAATAAAACTGCTACCGCTACCACTACCACTATGTGGAGTCTATGAAAACGGGTTAGAATTGGTATAGGGCACACAATTGAATCTCATATTGTCAGTGTCAAGACACAGACTGACGCCATGTCACGAGAGCTCTAGCACATGTCTGTCTGTGATTAAATGCGTCCGATTGGGAAAGGAAAATTGTACCAGAACAATGGAAGGAGTCCATAATCGTACCTATCTTTAAGGGTATATGTACGTGAACGACCACAAATATTATCAGAAAATGCAGGCTCTAAATTTCTGAAATTTTATAAGAAAATGAATTTACAATTGCACAAAAATTACAAGGTACCACAACAAGACTTACTAGAACTTAAATATCTGATAAAAGTATAAAAAAGGTTGCTAATAATATTTTTTAGAATTCACTTTCTACTTTAAATTAAATTTTCCAAAATTTAAAAATGTTCACACATTATTTTATAACTCCACAACCAATAGAGGTAGAAATCTGAAATTTTGTACACTGATTTAACATGCATTTATGCAAAACGTAGACTACAATAATGCCCATTTCTTTGAAAATAGAAAAATTAGGTCACAAAACATTATGTAAATTTTAATATATTTTATATAAAACAAATAAAAAATAAATGTATTAAAATAAACAATTCTACATGTCTAAGAGTAGTCTAATTTTCAGAAATGAGTGTTCATTACATGCAGGAAAAATATTAAAGGTGTTAGAGAGACCATAAGAATGTTATGGTTACCAAATGATGTAACTGCAGAATTTTGTTTTTTTTTTTCATACTTTGATAAAATTGGTTTGAAAAATATTATTAGTAACATTTTTTTATACTTTTAGCAGATATTTAACTTCTAATAAGTCTTGTTGTGGCACCTTGTAATTTTTATCAACTAGTGAGTTCATTTTCTTATAAAATTTTAGAAATTTAGAGACTACATTTTGTGATAATATTTGTGGTCTTTCATGTACATATACCCTTAAGAAGGAGAAAACCTCGGAAAAACCCAACCGGGCAATCAGCCCAAGCGGAAATCGAACCCGCGCCCGATCGCAACTCCGGATTGACAGGCAAGCGTCTTACAAGCAAACATTCAGATGGGAGCAGTAAAAAAGTTATTTTTTTTTCTTCCATCATGTTAATAATGTCAAAAGAAGTGCTTATACAAATTTTGGCCACTCGACCGCAATTACGAGGGCCGTAAAAAAATAAGTTCGCCAGCGGCCGTTAACACAAAGAAAACACAATTTTATTGGACAAATTTATTGAAACACACACTCACGTATCCGTTCTTGCAATTCATTAATTTTGTGCGAGATTGTGCGTATTTGCTTGGTTTCCGCACAAAACCAATCCGCGGTAAGTCTAAAATTCCACATTCAGTATTCCCAACCTAACACACATAACAATTTACCTCTTCTTACCGCTTAAGTGACATATTAATTTTACTGCTTTAGGCTTTTAACATATTATTTATAGAGACGTTCAATATAGTAATAATTATAAATTGGAAACTTACCACTGCAATTTCACCTAAATTGCACTGTTAATTATTGTTTTTAAATATTTGCAAAAATTAAGTAAACTCTACAACTCCACTAAAGTTACTGCATTCGTGATGCAAGTAACATTAAGGAAGCCGTGAAAAAATCAACAAGATTCCATAGACTGGGGGAAAAAAAGACAGACGTATATCACGGCCTGCTAGAGTATAGTAAACACAGAAAACATTTTAAAGCAACAATGTTGAAGATAGATATTTTTGTTTTGCAAATTTGCCTTCATTGAACAGAAACCAAGATGGAGATTTCATTGCAACTAATTAGAAATTCCTCTTTCAGGTATGTAATAAACGATCTTCGCACAAAATAATGTACGAGACATGAGCGGTATGTTTTCTTTCAATTCTCGGAAATTAAAAAAGCTCAACTACGTTTCGCTTTTTCAAACTTTTCCTCGAACATGAAAACTTCAACATACCGCTCTTGTAACGCATATTACTATTTCAATACACGTACACTTTTTTTTATGAATTTTTGTTTTTGTTTAGTCAACTGTCCGAAGACAGATCTGAACCTCACAAGCGATACCAATAAGGCACCACTTATGAGACAACTAGGCCAGGAGACAATTGACGCGTTCCGTCCTCACTCTTGTTATAAGTTATGTGGTCAGCATGGTAGAAAACCGCCACTACAGGACAAATACAAGACAACGGATATATACGAATTGTATTTTATGTTATGAAAACCTAGAACAGTCTATTTATTATCACACTTATCACACTGCAATTATTTAGATTCACCGAAGCTATTAAGAACCTGTAATGTAAGCAGAACTAATTCGTGGCAAAGTTCAAGTGCAATTTCGTCAGTTTATTTAATCACAGTGATAATTACCTTTTGTTACGAGAAGTGGTTAAATGACGTCATAATAGTCCCGCAATTGGGACTTGAAAAAAGCGACCGTAACATTAGAGCTAACAGCATAGGGAAGCAGTCCTCAGTTATAGAAACTTTTTTCTCTCGAATGCAAAACTAGGTTAATGCAGTGTCGATTATTTGTTCTGCTGATGTACTCATATTAACAGTAATTTTCTATGTTGCAACATTCAACTCTACGAAAGAGTTTCAAGTTCTGTAACTACATGGCAAAACATAGTTCACTATTTCAAAATTTTATCTTAAACATCTTTAATACTCCCTCTGTTCCAAAATATGGTATAGAAAGATGTCATTAATTCTGTTCCAAAATATGGTATACTTTGTTAAAGTTCTCAATAATATAATGTAACTTGAATACATCTTCTAGATAGGTCTATTTATTTATTTCATAAATTAACATAAGAAAATCATAAAAATTAGGTACATTTCATTCTGTGTGATGTCAAGTTAATAAAATAAAAAACAAACCTTTGTTTTGAGAGAAGTCAATTAACATAAAAACAGCAATAAATTACAATCCGTTTTTGTACGACTGTTAAGCCTTAGATGTTCTGTTCAAAATTGACTGGGTTGGTGTTACATGTTCTGCAACAGGAACATCACAGCAGGTGCCCATTTGATTTGTGTTCATAATGAACTATTTAAATATTATAGTTTGATGCAATGCAGAAGATTAGAAACAATCACAACTGCACTGTCTGATAGTCCCTTCACTTCTGAACAGAATATCACACCGCGATAAATTTCGTGCGCGCATGCGAAATAATCAAACTTGTTTTGTTTGTTACTATACCATATTTTGGAACGAGGGAGTATAAATTATTACCTACAAGATTATGGTTTTTCATACTTTTTGTTCTCACACTTGCGTGGGTTATGAAAAATATTAGACATTCCAAAGAATCGGAACATCTGATGATGGAAGCAGTTTGGCATTTAAGACAACACAATACAAATACAAAGCAGACCCTAAGTGAGAGAAATAAATTTCCGTTTTCCTATCGGAAATTAAATTTGTAATTAGCCTATACTTTTTCCATTTCGGAAAGTGTTCAATTATATTCGGAAAATGTATACAATTTCGGAGAAAGTAATTTGAGTTCGGAAGATATAATATAGTTATTTTAGAAAAGGGAAATGGATGAAATAATACGCTTTTGGTGTGAAGAGTACAAATTAGGAATTCAAATTTCAAGTTCCATAGGATTAAACACAGTTTTTTCGCGGACGACCAAGTATTAGTTGCAACTCCGAAGACAATTTACATATGGGTATATTTAAACTAAATAAAATCATAGAAGAACATGGCATGAAGATTTCACCAGAAAAAACCAAAATAATGGCATTTGAAGGTACAAACCCAATCCGAAGCAAAATTGTTGTTGAAAATGTGATTTTAGAACAGATAAGTTCCTTTTCATACTTAGGATGTACGAGTAATATATCATACGAAGGAGAGAATGATGTAAGCAGAAAAATTAAAAATTTTTTTACAAATATTAGGACTGCTAAACCATACCCTAAAACCAAGTTTAGAACAGAAACATTCCAGAATAAAGCTATATAAAACCCTTGCAGTACCAACTCTCCTTATGGAAACGAAATTTGGGATCTGAAACAAAAAGATATCAGCAGATTAAGAGCAGCTGAAATGAAATATCTGCGACAAACTGTAGAAAGATACACATTTCTGGACCACAAGAGGAACGAGGATATACTGCAGGAAGTCAACATGCAACCATTAAAAGAAAAAACTACAGAATACAGAAACAGATGGCTTGAACATATTTCTCTTATGGAAGCTGGCCGGACACCCCAAGAAATGCTAAAATACCACCCTAAAGGACGACGACGACCTGGACGTCCACAGAAACATCTATTGGATCCTGTATAGCTGGAACCGAAACAGGCCAACAATGGCCTAATTTCGTGCCTGGAATATGCTGATGAGATTCAATTTCGGAAAAGATAAATCTAATTTCAGAAAGTTTTATTATTATTTCAATTATATTTCTTTTGAACAATACTAAATTAAATTAAATGTAGTTCCAATAAATTTATATACGAGTAAATTATGACGATCGCAATAAATCTTGTCGCCATGTAAACGAATATTGTCAATAAATATTGCTCATTGAATGGCTGTGTAGTTATCAATATTTCTGTTTTCTTGAGAGACAATAGAGAATCAATTTTATTTTAACATGCATAAAATAAAATTTTATCGTATAGTGTTGCTATATAGCTGAAAAAAAATGACAAAACTTCATTATTTTCTGACTTCGGTACTATTTCTGATACTGAATTTATATTTTCCAAAATTGAGGTTACTTTTCCGAACTTACATTTTTTCAATACGAATTAACCATTTTCGAAATTGAGGTTATCTTTCCCGAAATTAAAAGTAGTTTTTTTCCGAAACTGAGGTTGAAAAGATATAGAAAATAACCCAACAAATGTAACTTTTTAAAATTGCTTTTTAGAAAGAAAAGCTCAATTATTTATCATCATAATACACTGTTCTCTTAAACTGATTGAGCATATTGCGGATTAATTAAATAGCTTTCCCAAAACACGCTATGAAATCTTTAACATAAAACAATTTTATCTCGAAAAGGAAGCAAAAACGAGCGAAATTGTATGAAATTGTTTGAAATATCTCAAAGAATCCCCAGTCACTTTTGAAAATGGAAAGATGTGCATATTCCTAACAAAAGTTAAGATGGATAAAATTAGAATAACAATGGCGTTTTCTGCATGTTTTTAATGAAAATACTTAATGCGATGAGCTACTGAAAATAGTCGAATTTTGACAAATTTTATCATGTTTTTATTTTCGCGCTAAAAATGTACGGTTTCATGAAAATTTTAAAAGAAATAATATTTTTTTTATAAATATGATTTTTAAGTGTTTATGAGAAAAGATTGAAATTTACAATCTGATATTGATATACATATTCAGTATAAATCTCAACTCTCTAGCTCAAAAACTGTGAATTTTAGAAATTTCAGTAGCACATCGCCTTAAGGAGATATCACTAAATATTTATCTTTGAATGTAATTACCGATACTTTATCATTGTTTAGTATGTACACGATGAATGATAAGTAAATCATGATAAGAAAAATGTAAATAAGGATAATATATAGGATGAACCGTAAGTAATGTCAATAATTTCAGGGGGTTACTCATTGAGACATTTCAAACAAAAAAGATAAATACAATTTTGCTAGTTTTTGTTCCCTTTCCAAGATATATTTTTTTTACAAAACATTTCTTAACGTGTTTTGGAAAAGCCGTTGATTTAATTCCCAATATGCTCAGTCAATTTAAGATAACACTGTATTATGATAATTAATGACTGAAAGAATTTTAGTTTAAATGTGAAGAAATTTGATCCGAAGAAATGCAACTTTTTGTTCTCCAAAGGAATTTTATAATGTTACATTTGATCAGATAAAATTTCTGCATATGTAAAGGACAAAACTAAAATTCTTTCAGTAATTTATTATCATAATATACAGGGTGATTCACTAGGATTTACCGTTCTTTACGGAGCTTACTTTGGAAGACATTCTGAACAAAAAATGTCATATAAACATGGGTCCTATTCTCAATATGTACAGAGTTACGTTTCGTTATTGGAACGCATTGCTGTGAACGCGTGATCTTGGTCAGCGTGCAGTCAGCAGCCAATCAAAGATAGCCGTATGCAGTTACGTAGCGCGACGAGTGCCGTTCACAAGCGTGCGGTCAAGTGTAGTCTACTCAAGCGGACGGCGACATTTTTTAAAATGTGTTGTAAACTCTCCAAGACTGTAAATTAGGATGCAAAATTGAACTGCAAATAATTAAGTCGGTGGAAGTGGTGTGATTTGTAATAATTGTTGTGATAAGTGCGTAAGAATAATGTAATTTTCTAGTTAAAAATAGAAAAAAAAATGTCTGTACGAAGCAACTAAGGAGTTCAGAGCACATTTTTATCTACATAATACTTGCCAATTAAAGAAATGATACTTCTGAATGGTTCATTCTCTATCTGTGTTATTACAAACAACTTTAAATTAGTGTAACTCTGAAAATATTGAGAATAGGAACTATGTTTATATATTTTTGCTCAAAATGTCTTCAGAAATAAGTTCCGTAAATCCTCGTGAATCATCCTGTAGATACTGCTTTCTTAAGCTGACTGAGCATATTGATAATTCAATCGATGGATTTCTCAAAACATACCATGCAAAGTTTCACACAAAAAAATTTTTATCTCGAAAAGGAAGCAAAAATGTGTTTAAAATATCTCAAAGAATAACCCCCTAAAATTAATGACATTATTTTCGGTTCACCCTGGTATAGTTTTATTGAAAAACAACCTCCTGAATTTACAGGCTGCCATTATTGACAAGGTAAAAATGGTTTCAATAAAAGAAAAAATGGAGACCGTAATTAAATATGTAAATGAGATTGATTTTTAATTAATTGCTGGTAAGTTGCAAGGAGAAAAGATTGCATTTTAGTGATTTTTATTTTTATTTAATGTATTTAAGCTTCATAAATCGAAAGTTATGAGTTGAAACTTGAATACTATGGCATAAGGGGGATAGAACAAACATTTTTCCGTTCATATTTGCTTGGACGTTCCCATATTGTTGATGTAAATGGAAAAAGAATTGCTGTAGCCCAATTAAATGTGGTGTTCCTCAGGGCTGTATTCTTGGTCCATTCTTGTTTCTCATTATGATAAATGACTTGCCATACAATGTGTCGGCTAAAACTATAATGTATGCTGACGATACAACTTTTGTTATCACACATAATAATACTGCTGAGTTAGATTTTATTTTGAAGCAAGCTGTATTTGCTGAAATAAGAAAGTGGTTTTCAATGGATTTATTGTTAATGATGGAAAAACTCATGTGTCAACTCTAAGTTTGAAACAAACCCAAAATAATGTGATAAATGAATCTGTAAAAATGCTGGGTATGTATTTGGATCCTAAACTAAGGTGAAATAGCCATGTCAGTTATGTATGTAAAAGAATTTCTAGAGTAATTTATCCCTTGAGAAGTATAATGTACAAGATTCCCAAACATTATTTAAAACAAGTTTACTATGCACTATTTGAAAGTGTTATTAGATATGGATTACTTTTATATGGAAATAGTTCTGACGTTCCAAACATTCTGTTACTGCAGAAAAAGGCAGTTCGTATTATAACAATGTCACCACCCAGATTGTCATGTAGATCTCTTTTCAAAAATGAAAAGATTATGACAGTCTACAATCTATATATTTTTGAACTTGTAATGTATGTAAACAAGAATATTACTAATTATACAAGTATAGTAGATCTGCATCGCTATGAAACAAGAAATAATGATCAATTAAATGTACCTCATGTCAGGTTGCAAAAAACACAATCAAGCTATGTAATTACTGCAATAAAAGTATATAATAAGATACCTACAAATATAAAGGCACTTAATGAAACACAATTTAAATTTCAGATTAAGAGATGGCTACAAAATAATCCCTTTTATAATATGAATGAATTTTTTGAAAATGATGTAGTATTTTAGTTAAATTTTATTATTTTTTACTCTTTTAATATTTTAAATATTGACATATTGTTTTTTATATTATCACATTGATGAGGCCTCTTGTATTCTTGTACCTTCAGGCAAATAAAGAATATGAATATCCTTGTGTGACCATATGCAGAGAACGGATCAAACAACGTCCAACACACACCAAACACTTAAAGAAAAAGGTGCTAGTCTTAGTAAGTAACAGAAATGCTGCGAAAGACAATTCGATGCCTGGAAAGTATAATAAAAATATATTTTCTCTCGCAAATGTCTTCTTCTCAATAAAATTGATAAATAAGATACATCTCAGCATAAAAGAAATTGAGCTTCAAAGTAAATGATTGGTAATGTATTAGTCCAAAAGTTACGATTAGCTGATCGTTTGGAAAGAAAGAGATGAAAAACGCCTTAAATCCATAATTACTAGTAAAATGTTATTACTATTAATTTCCTCTTAATAATTTTTTTTCTATTCTTAATCTTCGGTGACCAGTTGAGCACTACGTGCGTATCTACAGGCGATAGGACGAGTATACAAGCTCTTCCTCTCTACGTAACTCGTAAACTTCTTTCTTCCTGGGGAAAGGAAAAAGCTTGTGTTAATTGGTTTAATATCAGCATTTGGCTTCCACTTTCATTCAGGTAAACAATAATTATCGTTATTTATGTGGTAACTTGGATACAACGTAACAGAAGGCATTGCAGGAAAATCTGTTTCAAAGTCATGTTTAATTGAAGTAATTTCATTGTTAACTAGCCATGTAAACGACAGATATAATTATTAGTTTCCAGGTTTTCGTTACTTCAGAATCAGAATCATGCGAAATAATGAACGCAAGAGCGATGATGCATAGATTAAATATATACTGTACATTTATAATTAAATGATAGTTTCATATAAGTATATATTTATGATATCGTGTGTTCATTTCAAAACTTCCCGTCTTGAATAATTTTAGATGTGCAGGGAGCACAATTATGAGGAAAAACACGTCCATTTAATTTCCGAGGGGGAAGTTCAAAATCACTGCTGATTGAATGTTCTGTTCCACCCCTTCACCCTCCCCATTACCACTTTTGAATTTCAAATTGCACCTCCTATCTTCAGGAACTGATATGTACATCTATTATCAGGCAGTACGTCTCACTTAACGATATGTGTCAGAGGAAGAACCATTGCTTATACAGAGTGATTCACGAGGAAAGGTAAAAAATTTAGGACGTGAATTCTGAAGTCATTCTGAGTGAAAAAGTTCATACGAATAGAAGTCCGTTTTCGAACGGTTACGGAGATATGGCTCTTTGATTTCACAAAAGCTTCTGAGATTCCATTGTACTAACCCGCATTTAGAGACAGATAACGGACAAATTTAAAGTTTATATTTACGTATGCATACATACCTAATATGCTAGAAGTCGCGGTCGTTGTTTTCGCACATTTTCAGAGGTACCTCCTCCTGCTTCAAAGCACTGTACCACTCGGGCGTGAATCGCTCTCATCGCTCGGGAGAGTTGCACGTGGCTGTCTTTATACCGCATCCAAAATAGGTCGATTAGCGCCTCTCTCGTTTCCCCGTTCCTTTACTATACTAAGTCTTTCACCCAATCCCATAGACAGTAAATACTCTTCAATATGGTACCCTTCTGTTCGGAAAGTGTCGTTCATATTCAGCGACGGCACGCAAGGAACTTTCATCACACAAACCATAAACATACATAATATCGGCGTATTCTGTAGTCGAAAATTTATAAGGCATCTTGAAAAACACAACTTAACACTTCCGATAACTGTACCTGTATAACTACTGTACTGTAGCTAGCTGTCTGAACTGCTGGGAACCGATAAGTGATAGCGTATTTGTTGTGACATTTTTAATGCCCCACCACCCGGTTTGTTTCTCTTCTCTTATCTACATCGCTCACAATGCAGATTCCAATGTTACGTCATTCATCGGTGACCTTGTTTCACGTCAGCAGCATATGGTAACGTCTGATTCACATTGGGGCGAGACGTTTTACCAAAAAAAGTGCATCTAGCTCCGCCATCGTTCGAAAACGGACCTATGTTCATATGAACTTTTTCACTCAATATGACCTAAGATATCGTATCCTAATTTTTTTACCTTTCCTCGTGAATCACCCTGTATGTATCTGAAGTCTGACTAGTGTAATATGTAGCTAATGGTCGGCGATGTATGCAATGGAGGGGGAAAAGAACTGGCCACTCTACCCCATCATCTCCTGGCCTAGTTGCCTCATAAGCGGTACCTTCTTGGTATCACTCGTGAGGTTCAGACCTGTCTTCGGACAGTTGACTATACAACAATCTTCAGAAACAGAATACCCCTGTTGTCCCACGAACAGGGAATCGTTGTCCGTAGAGGCTATTTAGGCCCGCTGCGATTACTGCCCGTGGATTTGAACGGGGAGGGCCCAGGTAAAATAAACGGTAGTGCGGTACACCTGGATGATGACGGAGCAGATAGATGCACCGCAGTGTGAGACCTCTTTTGTTACTTTTGTAAACGCATTACTATACTCATTTATTTTGCATTTTGCACATTTATTATGATAATATACGCTAAGTTAATATACCCAGACCTTACATGTTGCAGAAAACAACAATTTAAAATACTCCCTCCATTCCAAAATATGGTATAGTAACAAAGAAGACAAGTTTGATTATTGCGCATGCGTGCACGAAATGTTTCGCGGTGTGGTATTCTGTTCAGTAGTGAAGGGACTATCAGACAGTGCAGTTGTGAATGTTTCTAGTCTTCTGTAGCGCATAAAACTATAATATTTAAATAGTTCATTATGGACAAAAATCAAATAGGCACCTGCTGTGGTGTTCCTGTTGCAGAAAATGTAATACCAACCCAGTCAATTTAGAATAGAACAGCTGAGGCTCAACAGTCGTACAAAAACGGGTTATAATTTATTGCAGTTTTTATGTTAATTTGCCTCTCTCAAAACATTGTTTTTTCTTTTATTAATTTGACATCACACAGAATGAAATGTACCTAATTTTTGTGTTTTTCTTATGTTAATTTATCATACAAATAAGCATCTAGAAGATGTATTAAATTTACATTATATTACTGAGAACCTTAACAAATATATACCATATTTTGGAACAGAATTAATGACATCTTCCTATATCATATTTTGGAACAGAGAGAGAGAGAGTAACTTTTATTGTCGTCAAACTAAAAAAAAAATAATTATAAATGTTGAAGGCAATAATTACAAAAGTATAGGACATATAGGATTACTGAAATATGTAGTAATCGGCGATGTATGCATTGGAGGGGGATAGGAACTGGCCACCCTACCCTATTATCTCCTGGGTGATGCCTTATTGGGTTACTTATGAGGTTCAAACCTGTCTTCGGACAGTTGACTAAACAACAGAACATACAGAAAAAAATGTTACTGGGACTTATTTCTCTACACCACACACTAAAATCTGATAAATCTAGAATTAAATTTAACTAAAGATACTGTATACAGTAGATGTCCGAAAAAAAAAACTAGAAAATCAATTACTTTCAAATATTCAGTATTTTAATATAATATCACCGGGAATATGGCGGTAGCTCAGTCGGTAGAGCAGCTGGCTACGGACTGGAAGGTCTGGGGTTCGATCCCTGGTGGTGACAGGATTTTTTCTCGTTGCCAAACTTTCAGAACGGCCCCGAGGTTCACTCAGCCTCCTATAAAATTGAGTACCGGGTCTTTCCCGGGGGTAAAAGGCGGCTAGAGCGTGGTGTCGACCACACCACCTCATTCTAGTGCCGAGGTCATGGAAAGCATGGGCTAAGGCGCTTGTCTGCCGATCCGGAGTTGCGTTCGGGCGCGGGTTCGATTCCCGCTTGGGCTGATTATCTGGTTGGGTTTTTTCCGAGGTTTTCCCCAACCGTGAGGCAAATGTCAGGTAATCTATAGCGAATTCTCGGCCTCATCTCGCCAAATACCATCTCGCTATCACCAATCCCATCGACGCTAAATAACCTCGTAGTTGATACAGCGTCGTTAAATAACCAAGTAAAAAAAAAAGCATGGGACTCTACCTTCATGCCCCCCCAAGTGCCTTCATGGCATGTTACGGGGATACCTTTACCTTTATCACTGGGAATATATTAATAGATTAATATATTAATATAATAGAGTCTGGCTGGGAGGAAGAGAAGGCCTATTGGCCTTAGCACTGTCAGATTAAATAAATAAATAAATTTATTTAACTCACACATGTAAGGTCAATTAAACAGTGTTCATGGGTTAGATAATAAACATACAATATATATAAAACACAGTTGTATGAACACTTTACAAATGATGATAATTAAGATTAAGGAGACTCCTTTAAGCCACAATACATCGCGGTCGAACACCTGAACCAGAGTCGTGGTAATGTCACTGAAGATGGAGGGGCACCCTCCGAAACATGTCTGAATTTTACCAATCTTAATTATCATCATTTGTAAAGTGTTCATACAACTATATTTTATATATATTGTATGTTTATTAAATAAATATATGATGATGATGATGATTATTATTATTATTATTATTATTATTATTATTATTATTATTATTATTATTATTATTATTATTATTATATTGTGAAAACTTGGTTGAAATCTGTCAAATAGGAAAAGAGGTTTGAAAGTTACCAGAGTATCCCTGCAATGCAACGGAATGCAGAGCGCTTTATAACCTCACTTTCCGATTGGATTACAACACACACAGGCTTGGCTAACGTCTCACCTAAGCGCACGGAGCCTACCTGTCAAGTGTATTGAGTATTACTGTACGTACAACACAGCCGACTGACTGCCTGGCCTCCTACCACCTCCACTAGCATGTGACCGTTGCGCCAGCCTTGTAGATGTTTAGCAAGCCAGCAGACAAAAACGCCGTTTCACTCTTGTTTCCGTTCGGCGTTGTTTTAGAGAGCAAGCAAAAGTAACGTGTCCAGTGTTCGTGGGTTCATAAAATCGGTGGCATCGTCTTCCGACGTTACAGTAGCGCCTCTGTGCAGTGTCTTTGTGTACCATCAACAGTTCATTATTTACACTGAGGTAAGTCCCCTGTCGTGTTAGCGAGATATTTTATAGAAATGGAATGAACGTTTCTGACATTGACAAAGCATTTGTATGCCTTTGATATTTCAAGAGCATTTACGACTTATTGCTGAATTATATAATAGTTTCCATGACAACCAACGTACACGCGATGCCCTTTAGCTTTTGTCGTTCGCGTATAGGCAGTTCCATTACAGCTAAAATGTGCTGAAGCTATCACTTTGTTAATCTCATCAAGATATTGTGCTTTACTATTATGGATCAATTTTATCTTCATAATGGTGTACTAGGTGTTACAAGATTTTGTTTAGTTTCTTCTACATATAGTAAGTATATTGAATAGCTGTCAATAATAATACAGTATAACCTAACAATATCGCACATTTCGTCGAGAAATTTTAACTGCTTACACAAAAGGTGTTGCTTAGTAACCATGTTCTTTTTCCTGTAACTTCAGTATATTATCCAAAAGCTATAATAATATAATATATGTTATGTATTAGACTTTTATGAAGCCTATTTCACTTAGCATTGTTTACGCTTTGTGTTAACACAATTGCTATAAACTGTAAGAAGTCTACATGCCTATTCTATAGATTCGGTGTGAATTATGCCTTATATTTAGTAATCCTATTTTATGGTGAATAAAAATCTTAAATTTCGGTATAAAAATTTGGTCAATTTCGGTGTTATTTCGCATAAAAACATAAATTCGGTGTTATTTCGCATTTTAAAAACATAGTTTTTCTACTGTCGTCATGTAAAATACATTACTGAATAATATAAATACCATAGACTAGAGTTCTGTAACATCAAGGGAATCTTATGCATTTTTGTACATATACACTTTTCTACCGGCACTTTTCTCTACATAACAGGTAACAGACTCTCATACTGTGTAGAATAATATAAATTAATATGCACCAAAAACATTCCACTTTATATTTTAAAATGATGTCACTCGGGAAACGGTTTCAAATAATATAGTCAAGATTCTGTATTCAAATAAAATTTGAATGTTAAATTTAAAATTTTGTACATAAATATCAATGTAAAAACTGATTACATTTTAATCACAATTTTAAAGAAAATTCCACAAAATCGTAAATCTAGATAAATCAAATTACTAAATGCATGCCAGCATTACAGCGCGTAGAGAAGTTAGGCTTCACCAAATCTTATTTTATTTTTTCTACTTGGTTATTTAACGACGCTGTATCAACTGTGGGGTTATTTAGCATAGTTGGAATTAGTGATAGCGAATCCTCGGCCTCATCTTGCCAAATACAATTTTGCTATCATCAATTCCATCGGCGCTAAATAACCCGTAAGTTGATACAGTGCCGTTAAATAACAATATATATTTGTTAGGACAATTATGCAATAATTTAAACAGGAACATTACCAATTTTACCGGTATTAATTGAATAAGTGTATAAATATACTAACGTTACGTTATACTAATTTTGTATAAATATATGCTAACACAGACCGACGACTCGGAGATGTCAAAGCGCCTGTATTGCGCGCTCTCTAGAACCCGCACAACATTTCCTTAAAAGCAATTAGGGGAGAAAAGTTTACGACTTCTTGGAAACATACAGTATGTATTGGTAAAGAATAAGATTCTCAGCAAATATATGTGTGAGGTGAATATGTATTTTTAATTTGCACAACCGTTCTTTTTTGTTTTTTGATATAATTTATGTGCGGTTTATTTTAAATGCATTAAAAATATATAAAATGTACAATAACGACGTAAATAGGCTCAAAAAGGCATTTAACCTTAAAATAGGCAGCGGGAGCTAAAATAGGCAAAAAAGGCAAAATAAAAATTGGGCCTATCGTCTTCAAATGTGTGGAAACGTGTTTATCTCTAATAGGTCTTTCATACATACACTCAGTTTAAAAAAAAGGCATTTTGCCTAACATCCGGGCTCTAGTAATATGTAACCAATCGGCAATGTATGCAATGGAGGAGGAAAGGAACTGGCCACCCTACCCATTATCTCCTGGCCTAGTTGCCTCATAAGTGGTGCATTGTTATGTCACTTGTGAGGTTCTGTCTTCGGACAGTTCACTGAACAACAAGAAATACAGCTTTGTTACACACATAATCACTCCGTCTAATAATTTGGCCGCCTTGTATTGTTCTTAATGCCACTTCAATTTACATGAAAATAACATTATACTACCACTACCAACACTAGATGTAAAAATGTTCTGGGATAGAATATAAAACACAAATATGGTAACTATAAAACTATGGTGATCGTAAACCTTTGAAACAGGACTGCTGACATAATCGATACAGCTACGTATACCAACTGTAGATGTGAAGTGTAATAATTCCATGCCGATAAAAGAACGAGGAACTATACAGGGTATGTTCTTATTTTAAATAGCTACTCCATCTTAAAACTAGTGTAAATCTGAACTATGGTCATTTTTAAGAATTAGAAATCAAAGAACATAAAAAGAACTGTGAGCAATTTTCAATATAGTAATTTATTGTTGCAAAATTCCTGTTTAGACCAACATCTTATTATTTATTATCTTAGTTATTCTCGAAACTGCCGAATTCTTATTTATAAATAATAAACCAGTTTTCCTTATATAAGCAGACCACATCTCAAACTTGCAGAACTATATGTCTCAAATTCAGATGTGTATAGTCCCCCTCACTTGTACCGGTTAGGTTATGCAACTGACCATAGGCCTAATGTTCGTATTGGTTCAGAATTATCTTGAAAAGTGAGAATGAAAGTGAAAGTGATATAAATGTTATAAACATTTCTATATACACACACAACACACACATAATTGGTTGTTATCATCATGATATAAGTTTAACTGCCATAGATACTGAAGTTTGGATTATAAATTATAAATAAAATGTATACGTAAAATTCCCAAAAAAAAAAATCATCTTTTCCTCAAACATCTTAAAGAGAGAAATAATATTTATTTATATCTTTCGTCCTAATGCTAACTTAATTGACTTGTACATAATATGCTCCTAAAATAAATTTATATATTACGTGAAAAACTATCAACAGAAAATTAATTTTATTATCTTATACTTTTGCTTACAATGCTCTAGGTTAAATCTGAATCTTATATATGAGACATAGGCCTATTTGTTGGGACTCCACCTATTTACTGTTCGTTCGACTGGTTGTGTCGCATCCCAGTTTCCCCCGCCCGTTCCTGTTGGCCCTTCTGTAAAGGCTAGTGGATGGCCAGACTTAGCTATTTCCTGAAAACATTTGCTGTTCGGAAAGTCTACGTAATATTACAGACTACAACTGTTTAAAAAAATTAAATAAAAGTTAAGTAAGTAACTGTCATGTAATTTTCCTCATTTCTATTACCCTGCGACATAACAACTCGGACGAGCAGTATGACAACACAAAAAATCACAGTAACAAATAACACCTACGACCGCAGCACCCAAGAAACATAAATCTTGCACCTTAACTTTTGCGCACTGCATGGGCAGTTTCATAATGAACTTAAACCAAAATCTTGATATGATGAAATTTATTTGATTCCGAACTTTATGACAATCCAGAAAACATAGTCTGAAGCGCAACATTAATTCCTACTCTGCAACTAAGAAAGAATGGACTTCGAAATGAAAATGGTTGTACAACGCGCCTTTGAATAATTAAACATTTTATTGACCCGATTCTTGCTATTGTAATAATGACCAAAGAAATCTAAATTATTAATAGAACTTAGTTTCTGTGCTCTCAGCTCTGTAAATCGATTATCACTTTTTCAGTTTCAGAGTTTCTGTTGTTTTTCAACTTTTTATATATCTGTGGCCGGGAGGAAAAAGGTCTTAAATAAAATTTTATACTTTTCAGGAGACCAGTAGAAAGATTGAAATTGGTGTCAATTATAGTTTTTTAATAAAGAGGTTTTTCTTGGATATTATTTGTTTATATTTCTTCTAAAATAGGTAATGTTGTTTATTTAACAATTTTCTTGATTATTTCCAAGAATAGCCGCACTTAAGCCCTTTTAAGACTAGAATTCAAACTGAGTAGAAGGGACTATTTAAACCTAAGATCTTTTTCATGTCAAAATAAATGAGAAATATAAATTGTTAGGAATGCAAAATAGGTCTTAACAATTATAGGACTGTTTACCCTGGCACTTAAAGTTTTAAAAGGAAAGGGCATCAGTATATGATAAAATGGCTAAAATACAAGTTAGACCTTTTTAGTAGGGAAACATGGAAAGTAAACATATGATGCTTTGTAAGGAATAAAGTATTAAATATTCTTAAGTCCTTTATTCTGAGTGTGCTCGATTCAAAAAGTACTTAGGGCATTTGGTAACGGTCTATAAATCCAGTCAGAAGTCTTATTTGACTTTAACCGTTTTACCAGATTGTAGAGAATTGTTTCCGCTTTCAGAATATATAAAAATCTCATTTTCACAAAAACTCACTTAAGACCTTTTTCCTCCCGGCCACAGATATAAATTGGTCACTTAATGACGTTAAGAAATATAAACTATTAATAGAACTTAGTTTCTGCAATCTCAGCTCAGTAAATCGATTATCACGTTTTTATTTTTAAGTTTCAAAGTTTCAGCCGTTATTAAACTTTATATATATATATATATATATATATATATATATATATATATATAATTGGTCATTTAACGACGTTGTATTAACGGCCAGGTTATCATCTAGCGTCAATGTTATTAATAGCGAGATGTTTGTCGAGATGAATCCCACGATTCGCCATAGGTGAAAAACTCTTTAAAACACATACAATCAGGTAACCAGCTCAAGTGAAATTCTAACCCACACCGTAGTATAGCCCCTAATCATTAGGCAATCGCGCTAGCTCCTGAGCTACGCCGGTGGTGCTTTTTTTAAATTATCCACAACCTTAAACTTCCAACTCGCAATACATCTAGTTCTCATTATGTAGCTTACATGAATAATGTCTGGGAAATTAACGGCTTAGGAGATAATATCGTAAGGTAGACTATTATTAGTTCCCTTCCACTGCTCTTATTATGAAAAATAATTGTTATTGATTTAAAATGCGCATTATTATATACCAGATGAATTAACTATATTGAATTCGAACAATATGTTTAATAGCTTGGAATAAATCGTTGTGAATAGACATGCTGCAATTCCACAACCCTAAAAAAACACTACATCCATGTCAGGAGTGGTGTAGACGCCTATTTCCTTAAAAATCTCGAATGAATCGTAAGTAATGCCATTAATTTTTGTGGATTATTCTATGAGATACTTAAAAATAAAAGTTTAAAACAATTTTGGTCTATTTTTCTTTCTTCTCGAGATAAAAATTGTTTTATATGAAACATCACATAGCGTGCAACTCTAGTCTTTCAGGTGAAGCTCCCTGTAAAGCAGATTTGAATAATTTCAAGGGAAAAATTGTTCCGGGGCCGGGTATCGATCCCGGGACCTCTGGTTGAACCCGGCCCCGGAACAATTTTTCCCTTGAAATTATTCAGATCACATAGCGTGTTTTTATAAACCCATTGATTTAATTCCCAATATCCTCTATCAATTTAAGGTTTTAGGTACAGCTTACAGCAGTAAAATTTTCGGAAATATTCAACATTTTTTTTTCTCCATTACTGAATCTTGTACAATAATGAAAATTGGTGTATGTGAAACACTGTCCTTCTGCTATATGAAAAAATTATTCTTACAGTTTAAACAATTTATTTATATTTTTTTACAAATTCAAAATAGTGAAAGTTCACTGTGCAGTGATGAAGCTTTTCCCTCATTACTCATAAACTTGTTAACTTTTTCATGTTCTCTTTCTATTATTTTATTACTGAAACTCATGTTTACAATATCATGCTCTTTCAACTACATTCATTAATAAATAATATTTTTTTTTATTTTGTGTTAGAAGAAAGTACTAATACTTGACCATTTTTAAATGAATTTATTTTTTATCAGACAATCTATCAAAGGTAGAGAAGTGATCTTGCATCATATTGTAGATATAACATGCATAAATACACACAAAACATTTCATTACAGAATGTCGGATAGTTTTTTAGTTATGTGGGAAATGCTTCATCACTGCACAGTGAAATGAATTTTGAAAAAAAAAATATATATATATATATATATAAATATTTTTTTAAATCGTAAAAATATTTTTTCATATAGCAGGACACCGTTTTACACATGCCAATTTTCATTATTGTACAAGATACAGTAATGGAGAAAAGAATGTTTAATATTTCCAAAATTTTACTGCTGTAAGCTGTACCTAACCCCTTAAGAGAGCAGTGTATTATAATAAATGCTTGAAATAATTTTAGTTTTGACCTTTAAATATACAGAAATTTTATCCGAACAAATGTAATTTTTAGTTCTGGAAAGGAATTTCACAGTGTTATATTAGTTCGGATTAAATTTCTGCTCATTTAAATGATAAAATTAAAATTCTTTCAGTCATTTATTATCATAATAGGGCTTTCACTGCTCTCTTAAACTGACTGAGTTTATTGGGAATTAAACCAATGGGTTTTCCAAAACACGCTATGAAATATTTCATATAAAACATTTTTTTTTCTCGAAAAGAAAGCAAAAGCGATCAAAATTGCATAAAAACTCTTTTCTGTCTGAAATATCTGAAAGAATAACTCTCTGAAATTAATGACATTACTTACGATTGACTTTGAATATTTTTAAGCTTAGACGCACTATTACAGAGCTCGGTTTTCGAATTCTCAAGTCTCTGCGTGTCGAAGTTGAATTTGATTTTGAAAAAATCAGGTGCTCAGGCGAGTTTGTTGCAAATTACTGCAGTTTTCCCCGTCATTATTGTAATAATAACAATAATATTTATCACCATTTTGGTGCAAATTATTGAAAATCTCATGATTAAGCTGCGGCTTTTTAGGCACTAAAACAGTTAAAATAGGCTGGCAAATAGGCATTCAAAATTCTAAAATAGGCATTTAAAAAGGCACCAACAATTTCTAATTCTTAATGGCTAACACGACCATAGCGTAGCACTATACACTGGTTTCTATAGTAATGCCATTACGACAGTGAATAACTAAATATTCCTCCAAACGTTGTAATGAGAACTGATGCCTGTTGTCTGTAAGAGTATTCTTAAATTGGGAGAAACTTCTCTTCACTTCACATGAAGTGATGGGGCAATACTTCAGGGATCCAATCTCAGCTGGGAACCAAACCAGTGGGAACGCAGTAATGTCAATGTATTTTCCAATCAGCAATAACACTTGCTCCCAACCAGCATTTCTTTTCACAATTTTCAGATAGGCTACTTATTTCTCATTGTTTCTCCCACACACTGCTTGGTATTTCTTTAAGAATAGTTTCTACTTTCTTCATAACTTGCACAGCACTGTGGAGTGGAATGCTCCTCGTTTCCAGTTTCGTTATGTAAGCAGGCACCTTTCCAAAGTTTGCTTTAATGAAAGCAAGATCAGATGTTAGCTTTGGGGTTTCCAGGATAATATTTACTGCTGGATGAAAAAGAAACAAACTACAGATTAAAAAAATATCGATAGAATAGTCAATAAATTAAAATATAATATATAATACGGATATTTAGGCAACTTTTAGGCATTTATAAGTAAGTAGGCATTTACCAGTGAAATATGCAATTATAGGCACTATAGAATTCGCTTATAACACAATGCATTAAAATGGATATGTAACCTAAAAGCGTGCGTCTTCAGGTTAAGGATTAAAATAGGCATATAGGCATAAATCCGCAGCTTACTCATGATACAAGAAGTGCAAATTCTAAGTGACATACACTTTCGGCACGTTACAACTAGACGGAGATGCTTCAGATCAATGATCAAGTATCACATTCTCGCCGTTGGAAAGGGAATGTTTTGCAGCAATTCAATACAATAGAATGAGAATATTAAAATCACATGGTTGTGCTTATTCATTGTACTGTGCACTACTAGCTGAAGAGCTTACTACTACTACTTCTTCTTCTTCTTCTTCTTCTTCTTCTTCTTCTTCTTCAATTAAAGGGATATGCATATGCCTGTTCCGGCTTCATAGTGTATCCGTCCAACGCTTCCTAGGTCTTCCCGAATGTCTTCTCTCTCTAGGCCTATAATTCATTATTCTTCTTGGGATTCTTTCTGGTGTCATTCTATTGACATGTTCTGCCCACTGATTTCTATAATTCTTAATTTTTTCTTCTAGGGAAAAGATCATCAATTCTTCTCTTATTTTATCATTTCTAATTTTATCCGATATAGTGTACCCCTTGACTGACCTTAGAAACTTCATTTCAGCCGCCTGTAATTTTTTTGCTGTCGGCTGCAGTCATCGTCCAGGTTTCCGATCCAAATAGCAAAGATGGTACTGCCATTACTTTATAAAATTTAATTTGCGTTTCTTTTTTTGCTTTATTTTTCAAATTTCTGTTTATTGTACCACACAGCTGCTGAAATATGGGGAGTTTATATTTGCAGTCACTTTCATGTTTATACGTGAGCTGAGTACCTAGGTATTTAAAACTTGTTACTTGTTCTAGAGGAGTGTCATTTAAAACTATTTTTGTCCTTACGCTGTATTTCCCTTGAAAGGCCATTGTTTTGATTTTATTTATGGAAATTCTAAAATCATATTTCTCACACACTTTCTGTAGTTCATACACTGCTCTCTGCAGTTCTACTTACAACGATTTGGTCATCAGCGAACAGCATCGTCTTAAATGTAAAATTAGGTGCTATATGAATTCCTCCATTAATTCTAAAATTCCATTCCCTCACTAAATCGTCCATATAAATTAAAAACAACGTAGGGGACAAACTACAACCTTACTATTCCGGAAAATTTATGTTGGTTAAATAAGGCTATGAAACATCTTAATTCTTGATACTCCGATTTCCTTTGGAATTATTCCGCTGTTTCTCCATTATTTTTAATAGAGTCCTATTCACAGCCGCATAAATACATTGTTGTACGTCTAAAATTTAATATTTTGTAAATTCCAAGAGCTCGAAAGCTTCTAGACCACACCGGTGGCTGAATTCATGTTCGATAAGTATAGCATTTTTGAAAATTATAAAATATAGTCGACGATTGTTTTTGTTGCTTAGTTAACTGTCCGAAAACAGGTATGAACTTCACAAGTGATACCAAAATGGCACCACTTATGACGCAACTAGGCCAGGAGATAATGTGATAGGGTGGCTAGTTCCTTTCTCCCTTCATTGCATACATCGCCGATTACACTAACCAGACTTCAGATGCATACAAACAATTGTTCTTCCTCTGACACATATCGTCAAGTGAGATGTACTGGCTGATAATAGTTGTAGCTTACATATCGAACCTCAATCAGAGGTAGGTCGATGATTATACCTTATATGTGTGTACAGTGTATAAATGCACATTTCATTAAAATATTCTTTGCACGCGTACAGTAATGTTCTATTTCATATTCGAAAGTAGATTCTTTTACTATTAACTGTCCTTTATTTACAGAAGAGGATTTTGTTCTATGACAATGATTGCTGCAAAACTATCGCAATGACGTCAATACCTGTTACTTGCAATCATATTCAGTTCCATTTCAGCAATGTGTAACATTTTGTGAAGCAGAGATAATATTTTCACCGCATCAAAGAACGTTCAGTAGTAGACATAAACTTTACATCGGTAAAAATGCTGGAATGACTTTCATTATATTTAGACAGAAATAACATATACAAAATTTTTCTGTATGTCATTTCTGTTGCACAATAATTACATTAATTCGTGGTATTTGCATATTTATAGCCCATTTTTTCACTTTCGTAAACATTTCAGTATGTCTTTGCGAACATATCCATACTCAATGGCACACGTAAGAGATGATCATTTGTGAAGGGAACCACTCAAAGTTTGTGTGACTGCAATCTGTGTATATTTTTGTGTGGCTATATTTTGTTTATAGTGTCATGTTTCTTTTTATTTATATTATTGCATTTGTATTTCTGTGGTGGGGAAGAGAAGGCCTGATGGCTTTAACTTCACCAGAATAAATAAATAAATAAATAAATAAATTAATTAATTAATTAATTAATAAGTAAATAAGTAAATAAAATAAATAAATAAAATAAATAAATAAAATAAATAAATTAAATTAGTAAATAAATAGATTAAATAAATAAATAAATTAATTGATTAAATTAATAAAATAAATAAATTCAATAAATAAATAAATTAAATTAAATAAATAAAGTAAATAAATTAAAATAAACTAAATAAATTAAATGAAATTAATAAAATAAATAAATAAAATAATTAAGTAATTAAATAAAAGAAATAAATTAAATAATTAATTAATTAAATTAATTAATTAAATTAATTAAATAGATTAAATAAATTAAATCAATTAAATGAATAAATTAAATAAATTAATTAAATAAATAAAATAAATAAAATAATTAAATAAATAAACAAGTTCCAATTAGACGGATGTTAACTGAATTTTTCACAGTTTTAAAATGCAGCTTTCGCAAAACTTCAAATTTTGAGTTGTTTCCCTTTTGAACTGGCCCGTCGAATTGTCATGTGGCTGTCCGGATTATCGAAGTTTTACCATAGTCACGAAGCTCAATACGTAGGGAATATGCACCCATAGATAGTTGCTAACCACTAGGATCGCTACTATCGCCTCATGTGAAACAGTACCGGCACAGTCTATTGTTCCTAGTACCCTCATAAACTCAAGCTTCGTGACCTGTATATACTAGACTGTGGTTTTACTGTAATGTAATACTAGTTAGTAATTCGATATTAATGCTTTCACTGCACAAGAATGTGATAATCATATCGGATGGTACGCATGGGGCTCTTTAAAAAATGTTGCAACCCCCTTTTTTTAGATAAATTAATGTCACGACTCATCCTTGGCAATATAAAGACCTGGTAACCTTAGTTACAGACATTGCATGATTTATAATCCCACTCACAATGAGTCAGCAAGAATTCGCTCAACTTCAGATGAAGGCCGCACAGATGTAGTAATTTAAAATAAATAAATGAGAGATACTGCACTATAATTAACGTGAGTGGCACCATTATGAGTCAAAATTGAGAAGCTGTTAACATTTACGATGGGCGTTTGAGGAGTAAGGTCACTCGAATATCAAGTACTCGTATAAGAAAAAAGAACCCATATAGGTTCATGCATGTGCAATCTGAATTATTATGAAGCCATGTGTCACTCTGTGGGATCATTGAAGTATTTTTGTTGCGGAATATTGGCTCAAAAGAGAAGAAAACAATAGTCTTTTTTTGGGGATGAGAGAGGCCTGTTGCTCTTCGATTTCTTAGGCCGGGTGCACATAGAATCAGACGCGGCGAGGCGAGATGCGACGTTTTGGTTTACAATTCCTCGCGACAGCTTAACACGGTCTGCTCGCGACAACTGATTTGCTGGCTGTGAGGATTTGGAAAACTGGCCTAGGCTAGAAAATGGCGTCAATAAAAGAAGACTGTCTATATGAGAAATTCTATTGTATTTGGTTATTATTTCTCAAGGACGCCTACGCCTAAAAATCTAGCCGATTGAAAGCGTCTTAAAATTAAATACTACTGAAGTAATGCACAAAGGTCATTTAATGACTACTTCACGACTGACAGTAAAGAAAAATAATATATTAAATCAATAATAATGAGAGATAGTATAGAGCAGAAAAGTAGGCCTACTACAAATTATTATTATTAATAAATTATTATTCACGTGATGCTTTCATTTCATTTGCAATTTCTCATATATTTTTAGAAACCACATTATTGTCGTGATATTGTTTCAAAGATTGTACAGAACGTATCTTTCCTGTATTAAAACAACCAATTTATCCGCATCGAGCTCCATTATGAATAATGTGCACTACACAACAATAGTATTCATAGATAGCGAAAGCGTGTAATCATAGCCACTACTAACGCATGCGCAGTACACTGCAGCTATCAGACTGTCTCCCCGCGACGAACTTCAAGCAGTCATTCGATGTTGTCTCTCCGTGTCTCCTTGTGTCTGCTCGCGACCGTTGCGCCGCGCCTGATTCTGTGTGCACCCGGCCTTAGTTGTTTAGAAACCACAATATTCTGAAGGTTACTATGAGACACTAACAAAATTTCGGCAGACGTGAAAACTAAGGACGTGGTCTGTTAAATTCTGACATTGTTCTACTAATCTACTGCATGATAACGCACTTCCGAACGCCACATAACGCACTCTTTGAGCATTGAGCTGCTTCCACGTTTCACTTCTTGTTTAACAGCCTACCTTACAACCAGATCTGCGTTCTAGTCTTTATCATCTCTTTTTGCACTTCGAGCAATTTATACTAGCAAGAGCAATATCACAGCGTTTCGTGAAGGACAAGACTTGAAAGCAATAAAGAAGAATTTTCAATTTTAATGCGATACAAGTTGCTTTAATGAAGGCACTGAGAGGTTTATTGCATGCTATGAAGAATATCGCAATTGTATTGGTAGTGACTTTAAATGAGACTTAAATGCAATAATTTTTTTATTTTACTTTTTTTTCTGTTTAATTGTCAACCGATTCTTACATTTTTTCAACGACCGTACATACCAGTGATGTCAAAGCAAGCGCATTTTTCTGACCTTGACGTCGTGCGCGGGCATCAAGCGCTAAGTATGAAATTTATTTATTTTATTTTATTGTGTTTATGAATAAGCAGCCTGTTGGATTAAGAAAATAGTGGTGCACAAACTTCAGACGGAACGTGAAATTTTATGTCGTTATTTTTATATGGCTTCTTTGTGTTTGATATTATCTATACTCTGTAAAACAAAAGTACTAATACCAATTTCTTAATATTGCAGTTGTGTTTTAAATCTTAATAACATAATAAAGAGTTACGAGAGAATATTCACATAAATTCCATAGTATACTGTACTAAATGGATTCATAAAGAAAGTGGGTCGACCTGGTTGGCGAGTTGGTATAGCGCTGGCCTTCCATGCCCAAGGTTGCGGGTTCGATCCCGGGCCAGGTCGATGGCATTTAAGTATGCTTAAATGCGACAGGCTCATGTCAGAAGATTTACTGCCATGTAAAAGAACTCCTGTGGGACAAAATTCCGGCACATCTGGCGACGCTGATATAACCTCTGCAGTTGCGAGCGTCGTTAAATAAAACATAACATTTAACATAAAGAAAGTGATATCCCAAAAAAAGAGATTGAGTATGACATGATAGGCCTAAGTTGGAATTTATATTGATGGTACCTTTAGCCTTATAAAACTATTCAATAAACCAATCAAAACAATATTACAGTACAAAGCAAAGTTACCTAGGTGCTGTATATGTTTTAAGTGTAACTAATATTCCATAACAGAACTCTTATTGCATTATGCTTTTAAGGTGATATTGGTGAGCAACTTCCTGTCATCAGAATATTAAATTATTTTCTCGAAATATGCTGAAGCTATAGAATTGACATTTTTACAACACATGGGCACGTATCTTTTGCTTATGACGTAACAGCAGTTGCTTTGTTAATTCATTTCCTTACAAACAATTTCCATGCGAATATTTTCAAAACTTTCATTACACGATCTTCAGTAATACGTATATACGGTATACTAGATTTACGAAAACATTCTGTAAGGCTACTAAATAAATAGGCCTATACCTGAAAATTTCACTTTCCTATAAAAAAAAAAGTTGAGAAAACATTTCTTTTGAATAAAAAAAATCAAACTTGTGAAAAATGAGCATTAAAATTAAAACTTACATTCTTATAATGCACTTATACTTCTCAGACAAGTCTAAGAATTAACATGAATACAGTTTTAATAAGTACTCCTTCCCATTCCATTGAATCAGTGCTGGCCATCCCTGAATATAGCTCGACCAAGCGGCATATACTACCTCTTTCGTCTGTCTCTTTCCTTTCCGCTGTAAAGCGCTCAGGCTCTCCTGATCTCTAAAGCGCGCGCTTGCTCCTATGGGCATCAATTGACATGACTGGTATATACGATGTACTTTAATTGGGAAGAAAATAGTCTGCACGTAGAATCTATATAATTTTTTTTTCAGCCACTGCGAGCGAACTATTTACCGCAGTACCTTCAAACATGCCTATTCTGTAGGCTATCTATAGAATTCTTACAGTTCTTAAATTTTTTTAATTTCTGAAGGAGTGAATTCCAGCCAATCAATGTCCGGGTCTATCACGAAAACAGTGAGATGAAACAGATCAGTTATGTAACTGTGAGAAAGACAAGGGACTGTTTCCGTGATAGACTGGGACATTGTTTGGCTATGAATGGTTCTCATTTCGAGGATCTGTTGTCAAGTTTGGTTAGTCATAGTGTTTTGTTTAGTTTTATGGCTTACTCAACATGATTTTACATACTTATTTGTCTCAAGTTTGAAGTCCACGAAACAGGTTTAATAAATAGTTAAAGACATGAAACGGGTGAATGGGTTTAATTTTTACATACTCATACGTACAATTTAATGGACATCCGTAATATGTAAATTTAAAAAATAAAGTTTACTGTCACACTCTGTACACCTGAATAACTGACTTCTTTTGGAACACTAGTATCATATTGTATGGTTTATCTCCAACAACTTAATTTTTTTTTTTTTTTTGCAAAACTAAAATTTAAGAAATTATTAGCAATATATTGTTCAACCTGTATAATATGTAGCATATGCGTCTGTTCTACAAACACTGAAATAAAGTTTCAATGTAGTCGTATAATAAAACAGAAAGACACTCGGATATAAAATTCGAAAAATTGACTTCATTTGGGCGATAGTTCAACATTTTGACAATTATACAGGGTGAGGCATAGGAACTAAGTGTTTTTAAAATAATCATAAAATAGTTTTTGTTTTCAACACAATTTATTGGTAGAACAGCATTTGTGAGAGCATACCATTTCAATTATGGGCGGAAAATTACATCTGGCATGTGATGTCCATCTGCGTTGAGACATTGTTGAAGGTGCTGACGAAAAGTGACCTCTACTCTTTCCAGGAGATCTCTGTTGATTTGAGTGATGTGTTGACGTATCGCATCCTTTAATTCAGCAGCCCAATACCGAAAATTTTATCTTTTAACAGCTACATTAAGGTGGAAATGGGCTTCATCACTCATTGTAACCATCATGTTTTCATACTGCTCGTGGAGTGCAAGCATTTGCTGTGCGAAATTTATCATTTGGAGTAATCCCTTACATTGAATTTCTAAACATCCACCCATCTTGTATGGGTGTAAATGTAAATCGTCATGCAAAATCCGTCGTACGATTGCTGATTCCAAGTGCAGCTGAATGTCTTCGAGCAGAGCGGCCTGGGCTGCGCTTTATCGCTTGTCTGACTCTTTCAACATTTCCTGGAGTATGCACTCTGCGTTGGGGGCCGGGCGGCTTATTCTTCAGTATTGCGCCTTTTGTTCAAAGATTGTTAACTCAACATAAGATTGTGTCACGCACGGGAACAGAATCATTTCATTTCATATTGAATCTGTAGCAAACCTTACGCCGTACCGCGGTCACCGACTCGCCATTCCTAACAAAAGAATCATACGAAGACATGCGTCAACTGCTCCATGATGTCGACTGCAGGTGAAATGCTATGAGCCACGGAATGGAATGTCACATGCCGCACGTCTCTCCCTTTCATAATGACTGAGTACAAGCCATTCCAAAAACACTTGGTTCCCATGCCCCACCTTGTACAAACAGAACCAAATGAAAACAATAAGAAATTATAACAATATCCTAAAATCTGATATGAAATAAATCTGATAGAATTAACATCTCTTTGAAGACCTTCAACAGTGTTATTAGGTATAACTAATGTATCAGGGCATTCGAAAAATAATGGTAACATAGTTACTGTTTCACACTGCATTTAGCTTATTTTTAGCATTATATACTTCAAATATAGTCCCTTGCCATATCAACAATACATTGCCAAATTCTTTGGAAGACAGCGGACTCCATCTGCAGCATCATTATTTTCTGGATCATATCTCACTGATCGATCTAAAGCTGTTTGAATGTCAACTCTTGATTGAAAGCGAATGCCTTGATTCAACCCATCTTGCAATAGTTCGGTATGGTAAGACTTCTCTCGCACAAGATTCTCATAATGCCGTATAGCACTGGGTTGCATTTTTTCCTCTTGCAACTTGGATTTTTATGAAGAATCTTTGTTCATACCTACTGAACATTTTTAGGGCGGTATTACGTAATACAAATCAGAAACAGTCACTGTATTTACAAAATATGGTTACTTAAAGTCTTTTAAAATTTCACATTTATGCAACAATCGTTCCTCTATTACGCACTAAAAGATTCCGAAGCTTACCGCTAAGAACTTATTTACAGCATTGTTGCCATTACTTATTGAATGCAGTCACGGAGCTCAATACGTAGTAAATATGTATCCATAGATAGTTGCTAACCACTAGGGTCGCTAATATCGCCTCATTACAGACAATGAGAAATAGTACTGGAACAGTCAATTGTTCCTAGCACCCTCACAACTCAAGCTTCGTGACTGTATATACAGAGTGGGGCATGGGAACCAAGTGTTTTTGGAATGGCTTGTACTCGGTCATTATGAAAGGGAGAGACGTGCGGCATGTGACAGTCCATTCCGTGGCTCATAGCATTTCACCTGCAGTCGGCATCATGGAGCAGTGGACGCATGTTTGCGTATGATTGTTTTGTTAGAAATGGCGAGTCGGTGACCTCGATACGGCGTGAGTTTTGCTACAGATTCAATAGTAATCGCAATGATTCTGTTCCCGTGCGTGACACAATCTTATGTTGGGTTAAAAAATCTTAAAAAAAAAAAAGACGCAATACTGAAGAATAAATCGCCCGGCCTCCAACACAGAGTGCGTACTCCAGAAAATTTTCAGTCAGATAAGCGATACTGCGCAGCCGCTCTGCTCGAAGACATTCAATTGCTCTTGGAATCCGCAATCGTAGGTAAAACGGATTTTGCATGGCGATTTACATTTACACCCAAACAAGATGGGTGGTTTCAGCAAGATGGGGCCACGGCGCATATCTCCAGAGCGTCAATGGCAGTTCTTTGCCTCCTGTTTTCCAATCGTCTCATTTCGAGATTTGGTGAAGTTCCATAGCTCCCTCGGTCCCCTGACCTGTCCACGTGATTTTTTTCTATGGGGTACCTAAAGGCATGTGTTTACGAGGATAAGCCCCGAATATCATATGAATTAAAGGACACAGTACGTCAACACATCACCCAAATCAACAGAGATCTCCTGGAAAGAATAGAGGTGAATTTTCGTCAGCGCCTTAAACAATGCGTCAACACAGACGGACATCACATGCCAGATGTAATTTTCCGCTCATAATTGAAATGGTATGTTCTCACAAACGTTGTTCTACCAATAAAATGTGTTGAAAACAAAAACTAACTGTTTTATGATTATTTTAAAAACACTTGGTTCCTATGCCCCCACTAGACTGTGGTACTAGTATGTTTATTGAGGCTTGTATGAAGTATGAGAATGATGGTTATGACAAGAATTAATTATTATTGTAACTGGCAATTTAGAAGAAGCGTCAAAGAGCACACAACTGGTTTGGATTTTTACGTAGTCACAATGTGCCAGTTGTTTTGCTTGACCGCTTTGTGTGAGCCCATCGGCGATTATCAGTCAGAGGGTGAAATGTATTTAACAAGTCGTGTGGGTTCTACGCTTTCGTAAGTTGATAATTAGCGAGGTGGAAGTGGACGGGAAAATGTGTGGGAATATGCAAGCAACTGTGGAAATATGTAATTAAGAAAGATGCATTTGCTCTCCTGTATTTTTTTTCTCGCAAAATCTTTATAGTCTTTTTTAATTATCAACATGTTATCTTCTTGTGCCTTTCCAGTATTAGCTATAGTGTCCGGTTATGGTTTCCTCCCACCTTTTAGGATTCTTCCAAGGGATCTCATTCCTTTGGCGTTATTCTGGAAGACCTGCCATGGTATCCAGAATATTTCTATTGTATAAATTCTGTTATTAGTGGTCTCTTGGCGGTTGTTGTTTGTAATCATTACTTGTATATATGGATATTTTGATAATGAAGAACAAGACTTCGAAACTAGTTAAGCGAGTTAAATCCCAAATATTAACACCTTAAAGAAGATGGAAATTTAATCAGTTATATATGTGTTAAAATGTATATAGAAAAATGAAGAAAAAAATATATTTTTCTTTGGACTTAGTAGTATCTTCGTTAGATATCTAAAAAGGAAACAAGGTTTCGACATATAAATAAGCTAAATAATTCAATAAATATCAACATTTTTGTAATCAATTTTTATCAAATGAATTTTCATTTTATGTTTCCGGGATAAAATTTAGGATGTGTATTTTTCGCTCCCAGCCATTTTTCCGAACAGTTCTTGCTTAATTTTATATATTTGTTTAAAGATCTCTGTAAAAATAATAGAACATTTTATTTAAATCAACAACTGTGTCTTTAACTCACACATGTAAGGTCAATTAAACAGTGTTCATGGGTTAGATAATAAACATACAATATATATAACACAGTTGTATGAACACTTCAATGTGTTATATATATATATATATATATATATATATATATATATATATATATATATTGTATGTTTATTAACTGTGTCTTAATTAGATAAGGTGGAAATTTGTTCATTATTTCCTCTTCAAATACAATTTAGAGATTTACAAATGCTCCTGATTCTGGCATTCTTAAAAAAACACAGTAATTGGGCAATATTTTATATTTTACTTCCCATATTCTTGAAAACTGTCCCGCAAATTATTATTTAATCACTGAATTGCAATTTTCGAAGTATGAGACGTACGGATTCTCATGAAGGAATTAAAATGGATACGAAACATTTTTCTTTAAAACAGGACTGTCCTTTAAATCTAGAATGTTTGGCAATTCTGTGTCTAGCCTGCGTGTTTTCTCAGGAATTTCATTGGGACTGAGATGACTCGCTGTAAATCTTATTTTCTTATGGTTCACGTTTTGTTGCCGTGAGTAAACACATTTTCTTTGATTACGTAAGATCTTCTTCTGATAACTTTTTACTTCTATAGGGCTATAAAAAACTGAAGTATTCTTTTGAATATATCTTTCTTCTAATTAAGTCAAATTATTTAATTATTTATTTATTTACTTATCTGCTTATTTATTTGTTTTATTTATTTGTTTGTTTGTTTGTTCATTTATTTATTTATTTATTTATCTGATACAGCAAGCATTTGATTCGAGTCATTTAGCTTATAAATGAATAAACAGTGTACATTATGAAATAGTGCCGAAAAAACATGTCAGATTAGAACGCAGCTATTTGAAAAAGACGACTTGGTTCAAGACTGTTTTAATGACAGAATTATTATTAATGTAATCAGAATAATGAATCCAATTATATCTGTAAAGTATGCATGGAATATAATTTTGTCAAATAGAAATAGAAAAACAAAATATCATTCAAGCTGAATATGAACTGGAGTTACTAAGGGATTTACAGGGATGAAATTGTGTGCATCTCCTAGAATATGAGGTTCCTTTAGTGATCAGGATTGTTAATAATATGATTAAGTCAAGTTAGATTCTTAATTAATCGGCCTGGTCTATTATATGCCCAATGCTCTGAAATATGTGGGACAAACCACAGATTTATACCTATTGCAACTGGAAGAATTTTCGCTGTTCCACTCATTCTTCATCATATGATGACACAGAATTTCTGCACGGAAATATCATATGTACTTCAGCACATCGTAATAATATATGATATGCGAAAAATAATCACTTAGTGATTTAAGACGGCGCTTATTCCGTCGGATCCCGGCCACTTAGTCACTCATATCGAGTGCACCTCTGCACATGTGTGGACATTGTGCCACCGTCATACATCTATGACACAGTGCATGAGGGTAGGCCACTAGAGGGAATCCAAGAGGTGGAACTTAAACTGAGAGGATTCAATCAGACGTCGGGATGGGAATCCGGTGTGGCTTAGTGGATAGAGCGTCAGCACGAAGAGCTGAAAACCCGGGTTCAAATCCCGGTGCCGGAGAGAATTTCTCTCTCTTCCACTCATTCGTCATAATTTAACAAATAGTTTTATTAACTCAATCTTACAAATAAATGGATCATCAGATGACTGAAAGCAAGTAATGATCTCTTAAACCAAATTAGGTATAATCATTGCATTGGTAGATATTTTTATAAGTATCGGGATTACGTAATCATGTAGTCACGTAGTAAATAAACATCAATAAAGACAAACTAAGATACGTTTCTGTGTTAGAGAAAAAAATTTCCACATCCGTACAGAGAATCAAATTTATGTAGTTATTCCAAGGCAGGTCTGCAATTATTTGAACCGTATTATTGATCGGTCGCGATTGCTGACATGTGACATCTGGTGGGAAACAACAGACAATCGGCGTAAACAGTTGAAAACACTGAAAATACTTTTCGCACTGTTAAAAGTACTTTTCGCACGCTACCATATAATAGTCAATTTTTAACGCTCTTGCCTAACGTTAAAATATTTACTTTTAGGAATGGCTGTCTATTAATATCATTTCAACATTTCGCCACACAACGCTGTGTACAAACGGAAAATGAATGGATATACTGCGTGTCATAAATACATTTATGGTGTAATTGGTGTAGAGAAGGTTTACTTCTGAGAAAATTTATAAGTGAACTTTTTCTAGTATCATAATAGTACATTTAATCATATGAAGTACAAGGTTACTTGTTTCGTAAAAAAATATAACTAAATAAATTTTCGGTTAAATTAAGACCTGCATGATGCGTAAAATGCAGTGCGCTGATGATGTGAAAAAAACAATAGAAAGTAACTACGTAACTGTAATATCAGCGATAATACATGTACAATATGAGATTATAATACCTACATTAAGAATACTAATATTTCTCATGAATTCTCTTTGCAGCAACCCAGCATTTTTTACTTGAATTTGTTGCAATTAGTGACTAGGCAAATAATATCTGTTTAGTTTTACATTCTCCATGACCTATCGACATCATCCACTTTCAAGAATCCAGTCTAAGAATTGCAGATTAGTTACAATGTAATGATGCCACTAATTTTTCTGTACAACAAAGTTGTATGAGGTCAATGTGCACACATAACGTAACCTGATTTCGTCCTTAAAAAGAAAAGTTGAGTGGATAGTGCTTAAAGGAATAAAAACATAAAAAAGAATCACATTAGCTCAAAAATACTATAAAAATGTAATATGTGAAAGGGTGACGGAACTGGAACGGAATACATACAGTATGAAAAATTATACTGATGTATACATTTCTTGACCCTCATTTCTTGCTAACTCGACCGTAATCCTTTTATTTAAACAGTGCTAATCAATTACTTTTCATACGATGGCTTGTCAAAGCGTTGCTCAAAATAATACGGAAAAACATGTATGATAAAATAGGCTTATAATAGCTTAGGCCTGTACAAAAATGTGCAGAGTTCTCGTTTATATGCACTTGTTTATTGGTCTGGAATTCAATGACAGTTAATGCTCAAGGTTACGTATTACATAACGACATCGCTTCCGCACTTCATTAATTGAATAGCTTACTAGTTAGGCCTAGTGTCTCATGAAGAACTGAAGAACGGGTAATATTCTTTATGACTTTACATGTTATGTAAATATCATTCTTTAATATCTAGAATTCTAGAGAATAATTAAATGATTAAATGAAATAGACTGACAATATTTTCAATCGATAATATGTGTAATTAAATTATATTTCGTAATTTTAACCGAATGCGTATATAATCGTGAAAAAAATTTTTAGCTTGAAAGTACATAGGTTGTCAGAAAACAACACATTAAACACGCTATCATTTTATAAAATGTAAAATTAATATTTATTTACTTGAGGTTCTCATCCGTTTTGACTTTAAAGTAATATATTTTTTTTTTTATAATTTGATTAATAAATTCAACAAATAGCCTACATACATACATACATACATACATACATACATACATACATACATACATACATACATACATACATACATATTTACATACATATAACCTACATAAGGACTATTCCATATGAAATCGATCAGTAAAAAACCTCACATTTTTTATACTCTATAATTTTTTCCGTATTTATACAAGGTGATGAGGAGAGTGCATTTTCAAAAATATACTATCGAAAGTCAAACGGTTTTCGTATTATTGAGCGAAAAATTTAGCGTATTTTATAAAAAAAAAACAAGCCTCTTTCAGCGCTCAGAACTCTGGAACCATTTATTGCAGAACATTGAACGAGAGCTTATTTTGAAGCTGACATTTGGTAGGTTATGTTAAGAAGTAATCCTTATTTTTATTGTATACAGAGAGACAGATAATCTGATTTTACTTACTTTCAGGCTTTTTTCCAATTTGTAAAAATGTAAAAAAATATTGAGAAAAAACCTTGCATTATTAAGAGCGATTCGGCATTGTTTGGCTAGTGGTACGGCAATAAGTTTCGGGGGTATTAAATAAATTATATTCACACGCCTAGACTTGAACGGCGCAGTACCGCACGCACTGGCCGAGAGCTGAAGATAAGCGAGCGTTGGGCGTCATTTTACTCCTGTGTTTATGAAAACCTGTGATAAAGCTAGCACAGTCATGACTGCTAGACGAAACATCACGTGTTTATGTCTCCTGGCCTTGCTTACCTCGGCTAGCTCCCGCCTCACAGTCAGCTGGTTAGTTCACGCGCGCACTATTTATTTGATATTTTCAATACTTTCTTATCAACGTGCCATCAGTAAAAAATGTGTGTTTATTTGTACTTTCAATGCGGAATCTAACTATATATTTTTAAAATATTTTTTACTTGGCAAAGGCGTCTTAATGAGGAAAAATCTAAATTTCTCCATTTCCATAAAAAGTAAGAAAATCTGTTTATATGTCTATATAAACTTTAATTTCTCAGCATCAAAATAAACCATGATTTTGATCATTGGGTGAAAGGGTTTCGGAGCTACAACAGTTTAAAGTTGCAAATTTTATGAAAATACGATAAATTTAAATATTTTTAATTTAAACACTATGAAGTTCTGATGCATCAAAATTTGCACAAAGCACTGTATCACAGTTCTCTACGTACAAAAAAAGTTTTATTGTATTTAGAAATTGTAAGGTCAATTTTCTCTACATTTCGGTCGATTTGAGATGGAATAGCTCATAAACGATCAGGAAGAGAAAAAGGAATTGACTTGGTCACTGGTTGAGAAGAAACTGCCTATTGAAGGGTGCTCTAGAAGGAATGGTGAACGGGAGAAAAGTTCGGGGGAGAAGATATCAGATGATAGATGACACTAAGATATATGGATCATATGCGGAGACTAAGGCCATGTCTCAAAGATTCATTTACAATTGAAGTGAACTAGATGGTTGACTAAATAGCCGGATGTGACGTCAGAAGTCATGATCCAAAGCTACATATTATATAGCAATTAAGTTCGTAGTAACTAGTAAACGAAAATGCTTGCTTGATTGATGACCTGCAGACTAAACAAACATGGATACCTCATCAGCAATAATTGGAGGTACAGTATGAAACCTGTAAATGGCAGGGAGGTGATAAAAACCGAGGAACGTATATAAAGATTAGAATAAATAAAGCACTCTAATACAATAAAATAGATATTAATAGACTTACTAAAATTCTATTTCACTAATGTTAGCTTCACCAAAACGTTTGAACGGAGCTGTTATTTTCAGTTGACTATCTATGCTGAAAACAATTGAGGATCGCAAAGCATGTTTTATAGTATCGTAAAGAATTTGTAGTTTGAGTTGTTGGCAAACAAAGAAACAAATGCTAGGGAAGTGATAAAAATAAACAAATGCTAGGAAAGTGATAAAATTGTAGTGATAAGTAGCAACGATTGGTTGAACCACAACCTTTCGTACCATTTTATTGGTCAAAAGTAGTATGACGTAGTAAAAGTGTAATAATCATAATACACTGTTCTCTTAAATTGACTGAACATATTGGGAATTAAATCAATGGCTTTCCCAAAACACGCTGTAATCAATGACTTTCCCAAAACACGCTTTGAAATATTTCATATAAAACCATTTTTATCTCGAAAAGGAAGCAAAAACGAACAAAATTGATTAAACTGGTTTGTTTGAAATATCTCAAAGCATAGTCCACTGAAATTAATGACATTACTTACGGTTCACCTTGTACATAAACAGTAAAGATCCTCCCTCGTCTAGTACTATTAGGCCAAGTTCGTTCTAGCAAACGAAACGGCGAAAATCGGAGTGAGACAAGTGACCAACAGGCTTGGAGCTCACATAGACACTTGCGTTCAGCCCCAATTTCCCTTACAAAGAAACGTTTTTGCGTACTTTAGTTGTTTTTCCTCCCATTTCCACACTCATCCATTCTTCAATGTTGTCTAAAATCATCTCCCCATGACATAGAGGCCACAGGGTGACGGGAAGTTAAAGCTTCCAACAGCTACAGACAATCATCTACAGACTTACCCATTAGAATTCTACGAAATGTTTATTTGGCCATTTTTCAGTCTATTATTCAATACAGTATTATTGTTTGGGGTTAAAGTACAAAAATTAATCTTAGTCCGTTAAATTTACTACAAAAACAAATAATTAAAATTTGTTTGAAGAAACATTTTGATTATCCAACTAAATTAATTTATTCTGAATTTAATGTATTTAATATTGAACAAATTTATAAATATACTCTGTTAAAATTTTATCATAAAAATTGTAATAAGTTTATATTACATGCACATAATCATGACACAAGACGAAATAATAATTCAACATTAGTAGAACCTAAATGTTTCACATCTGCTGGTCTAAAGCATAGCATTAATTTTGGCCCTCGTTTGTATAATTCTGTAGCTAAATTACACCCAGAATTTCTAACATGTAACCCACTAACATATAAAAAGAAAATTAGAAACGTGTTAATGTCCTCAATTTGATTAAATAGATTTATAGCCTATGTATATGAATTAATCAGCCTAAATTATATTTGTATTCTATAACTTTGAAATTTATATATATTTATAAATTGTCCTACTTTATTCACGTACGATATTATTTTTCTCTATGTTAATATTATATTATATAAATTCATTGCCGCTGTTATTTTAATTTGTATTTCCTATTTTCTTTCTTTAATTTTATATATTACTCTTATATTAATATAGGCCTGTTATGTTATATAATTTCACTGTAGCTGTAATTTTAATTTTAGTTCCTATTTTATTTTACTTTGTATATTCTCTTATAGGCCTATTAATAATATATCGCGTCTGGCCGCGAACCCAGGTGGCCCGGGTTCGAATCCCGGTCGGGGCAAGTTACCTGGTTGAGGTTTTTCCGGGGTTTTCCCTCAACCCAATACGAGCAAATGCTGGGTAACTTTCGGTGCTGGACCCCGGACTCATTTCACCGGCATTATCACCTTCATTTCATTCAGACGCTAAATAACCTAGATGTTGATACAGCGTCGTAAAATAACCCAATAAAATAAAATAATATATCTGAACTGCGACCGAACACGAGCGCTGCTCATTCGGTCCTCAAATTTTGTTAATATTACTGTATCTCCTTTTTTATACTGATTGATTGTAGTATTTTATTTCTATTTCTATAATTGTAATTATATTCTGTATTCTGTATATTTAAATTTAAATAAGTAAATAAATAAATAAAAATCGGCGCTAATGGAAATAGGGATGTCAGTTCTACGTGCCCACCGCCTTTACCCTGAAGGAAATACCCCTGGTACTGATTTCTGTTAGAAGCTGAGGATCATAGCGCGCCCGGAAGGATTAGATTAATGGAGAAAATCCATGACCCCATCGGAGATCGAACTCGCGATCTTCTGGCTTACAGCGTTATTGTAATATCTCTTCTGCACAACCAATGCGAAGAATTTACATGAAAAAAAGAGATACACAAATGTGAAAAATTACGTTTCGTTGTGAAACCACAGTCTACTATATACAGTCACGAAGCTTGAGTTTTGAGGGTGCTAGAAACAATAGACTGTGACGGTTCTATTTTGCATTGCCTGTAATGAGGCGATATTAGCGATCCTAGTGGTGAGCAACTACCTAATGTTTGCATATTTACTACGTATTGAGCTTCGTGACAGTATATACTAGACTGTGGTGAAACTCTCTTCGGATACAGGAAAGAAAGACATGTTTGATCACAATTCAACTTGATCCTTTTGACGTAGTTTTGCCTTTCAGTAATTGGTTTTACTAAGGAACAAGTATACTTTCATCACTTATTCTATGACTACAGTTGTAATTCTGGTCTTACAACCGTTCATGATTAGCTACAGCTATGTGACCCCACGAACGTAAGATTCTTCCGTGTGCTAACGGAATAGTGGAGATGCTGCTTGAAATTAAATTAACGGCTCTGACATTGCTGTCGTTTCCGAGTGCAGCGTTAATATTAGTCAAAGGACGCACCGTTAGCCGTTAGGAGTCTGTTTAAGCAGACGAGTCAGACAAGTGACAAGAGAACTAGTGACAAGCGCAAGTGCATTTATTTGTCTAACTTCCCCTTTCTTAAAGATGTTTACTTGTACAATTTACGTGTTACTTTCCATTTAGGCCTATTTTTACAAGTTTCTCAAGTGTATGCCTAGCCAGAGTTGTGTACGTCCTTTAATTGCATATATTTTTGGAATTGTTTTTAAGAAATACCTGGTCAAGTGACTCTTAAAACAAAAAAAATAGTAATAAAAATTATACAGGGAAATAATTTTTGTGACATGTAAAATAAATGCAGTACAATACAATGAATTCCTTGCTTTTTCGGGTGTGACCCAGTTACATTGTATTTATACAATAAATTATAATATGTAGGCTATTTTACTATGATTAATATTTGAGGAGAAAAATTCGCTCCGGCGCCGGGGATCGAACCCGGGTCCTTGGTTCTACGTACCATGCGCTCTGACCACTGAGCTACGCCGAATTAAATCCACAGCACCGGACTGAACCCTCCTCCTTGAATGTTTCCCTTTTGGCCCGACTCCAAGTTAAGCATATATGTTGTCCAAGTCAACTGCCATTATACAAGGGGCGCACTCAGCTGAGTGACTTATTTGGCAGGGATTCCGCAGTTAAGTGCACAGTAGTCTGTACAGAAATATGCACTGCTAGCTATGAGGATATTAAAGATATTTTTATTAATTTGTCCTACAGAATAATATCTGTAATACTGACAATTAATATTTGAGGAGAAATAGATTACTGTGCACTTAACTGCGGAATCCCGGCCAAATAAGTCACTCAACTGAGTGCGCCCCTTGTATAATGGCAGTTGACTTGGACATAAAACGTCAACATATATGCCTAACTTGGAGTCAGGCCACAAAGGGAAACATTCAAGGAGATGGGTTCTGTCCGGTGCTGTGGATTGAATTCGGCGTAGCTCAGTGGTCAGAGCGCTTGGTACGTAGAACCAAGGATCCGAGTTCGATCCCCGGCGCCCGAGCGAATTTTTCTCCTCAAATATTAATTGTCAATATTACAGATATTATTCTGTAGGACAAATTAATAAAAATATCTTTAATATTTTACTATGAGATTGGTAATCAATTTCGAATTTTGAAGAATATTCATATACGAATATTACAATAGCATTGTAAAATATCTTTATTGTATGTAATTTTTGCTTGCAATAATATCTTTGTAAAAAATTATTTACAAAGCCACCGGAGTGACTCAGTCGGTTAAGGCGCTTGCCTGTAGGTCTGAAGTCACGCTCGGGCGCGGGTTCGATCCCCGCTTGGGCTGATTACCTGGTTGGGTTTTTTTCCGAGATTTTCCCCAACCGTAAGGTGAATGCTAGGTAATCTATGGCGAATCCTCGGCTCATCTCGCCAAATACCACCTCGCTATCACCAATTTCATCGACGCTAAATAACCTGGTAGTTGATACAGCGTCGTTAAATAACCAACTAAGAAAATTATTTACAATATTTGAAATGACAATCATGAAATACCAGCAGTTACATATCTTTATAAGCATGAATTTATTGTCAACATTACATCTGTATGCAAAAAAATATATTTTTCAAATTCAAATGTAAATATTTACATTTTACAGAATTAAGCAAACATAAGCAGGCCTACGTGGCACAGTTGTCCTTTTTCTTCAGTTAGGCTACATATTATGTCTGTCATGTAGGGCACTGTTTTTTTTCATGAATTATTTATAAAGATTCCATTACTTATGCAATTTATTTCCATTTCTTGTGGCTATATAAGCGTTTTGTTTTCTCTTCTATAATCTTATGTAGTAAAGCTATCTTGTGGTTAAGCTTAGTCATTTTAGTTGTAATTTGTCAACACATTATAACCGTCGCTTGACAAGCCTGACAAATGAAATGACTATAACTCGTAACTTAATACTGTTTTATTTGCTTTGTTACTAGTAGAACTAGTCAGTTGAATAAACAAGAATCATTCACGTGACGTCGCGCTTACCATGCTGATAACTAGATCCAAGGTTCGCAAGTTCAAACTCAGCCTAGGGCAATAGATTGTAAAGAACGATAATTGCTTAGTTTGGCTTCCTCTGGGAGGGAAGTAAAGCTGTGGATCCCATGTTATGAATGTATGGCGGGTGAAAGACTTCTGTTCTCATAGAGATCGGCAGGAAAATTGTGTCGGGCATTTTTCGTCCATGTTGAATTTCGAGATATTATTATTATTATTATTATTATTATTATTATTATTATTATTATTATTATTATTATTATTATTATTATTATTATTATTATTAATTATTCCAGTATAAGAATTAAAGATGAAATTTGTAGTGGTCGGTTTTGAGGCGTTAGATGTAGTATTGGCGATGCCCATGTAGTTGCATGGCACTGAATTATAATAGTCTACCAATACAAATCAAACCCGATCGATTGAAATGATATTCCTTGTAAGTAGTATAAAAACTGCACAAGATTAGATACGATAAGAAGTAACAATATAGATTTAAGGACTGAATTAAATACGAAATCATTAGGTAGGGCCTAATCAACAATTTCTTTTATCAGGCCGAATAGAAGAAATAGTGTACGCACTCTGAGAGTTCCCGTTTCCTTAGATACGTTTTCTTTACTTGTAAATTAAATTTAGCAACTTTTTAGCGGCATTTGACATCTTATTTGGCGACTTTGAAATGACAATAAATTGTTGGCAACACTGCGTTTACTAAAGTTTAGTGGAATAGAGGTCAACTATTGCGCTATATGTTCGCGTCAGGAATCTAATAGGTGTAGTTATCGTATGGGGTTGCAACACTGAGCTAGGATTCAGGAAAAGCTTTTAGTCCAGTGATAATTAATGGGTGTAGGTTGTAGAAGAAAAGAGAGCTGTTGTCAAAGACCAAGGAAGTCAATGAATAGCGGCAGCAACATTAGCCTACATGCGTGCAAATTGACAGCAGCTGTCATGCGTCTTTCATAAAAGCACGCTTACACGTCCACACGTAAGTGGGATTTCTTGGTGATATCATCAGCATGACACAAGGCCAGGATGGATACAAGACAAGAAGCACACCTGGTCACTAAGAAAGGGACGAAAAAATGTCTACTTCTCTTACGGTAATCGAAGCCTGGTCCGCTGTATTTGTAGTCGGTGAAAGATGAAGATGATGTTTCAGAGGCGCGTTTTCTTGTGGAACTGACATTTTACCGTATGTTTTTAATTGGAATGCCCTCCTGTATCTCAGACATCTGACGGCGTTCACTAACGGAGAAACCAGTTTTAAACTCCGAACAGATATGAGAATTTTTTGTACAAAGTTGCTGTGTGGTTGATTTTGTTCGAGAGATTAGTTTCCTGTCGACATTCCAATTCACAATTATGTTATTAAAGCCCTGTCGCCATTCAATTAACCCTGGATAAATAATCTATCCAATTGAATAACTATTTAATTAAATACTGTGCTACCATACGTAATATCAAGTGCAAGTGAATTTATCCAAAGAAAGTGAAAACCTCGCATAACATTTAACAAGATTATTTCGTTTATAAACAAACAAGTAAATAAATAAGTAAAAAGTGAGTAAATAAATAAAAAATAAGTAAATAAGTACATAAATAAGTAAATTAATACTTACTGACTTACTGGCTTTTAAGGAACCCGGAGGTTTATTGCTGCCCTCACATAAACTCGCCATTGGTCCCTATCCTGAGCAAGATTAATCCAGTCTCTACCATCATATCTCACCTCCCTTAAATCCATTTTAATATTATCTTCCCATCTACGTCTCAGCCTCCCCAAAGATCTTTTTCCCTCCGGCCTCCCAACTAACACTTTATATGCATTTCTGGATTCGCCCATACGTGCTACATGCCCTGCCTATCTCAAACGTCTGGATTTAATGTTCCTAATTATGTCAGGTGAAGAATACAATGCGTGCAGTTCTGTGTTGTGTAACTTTCTCCATTCTCCTGTAACTTCATCCCTCTTAGTCCCAAATATT